>NC_056727.1:174932651-175116144 GCF_019279795.1 Protopterus annectens | reverse complement strand
CAAGACAGAAATATTCTGGTCTTCTACCCAGAACCTCAAAACCAGGGAGAAAAGGTTCTAGACATGCACAGACTGCTCTGGTATTATCTTGACAAAACTAAGTCCTTTTAGTAAATATAATCAGCTATTTGTTTCATATGATTGAACTAAGAAAGGGAATCTTGTTTCAAAACAAGCCATTTTTAGATGGCTGTCCTCTGTTATTGCTTTTTATTCTCCCCATGTCAAATCTGTTCCAGGCAGTATCAAGGCACACTTTACAAGAGTCTTAGCTTCTAGAATGGCATACTGGAAAGGGGTGGACTCTAGAGGCAATTCTGAGGCAGGTACTTGGTCCTCTGTACATACATTTACAGATTATTTTGAACTGGGTTACTTTTCCAGGTCCAAACCTAGCTTTGCATGAACTATTCTTCACAGAGTCCTAGACCATTAGCCTTCCTGGTTGGGCTTTATTAATTTATCTTTTTTTTTAACCAAGTTAATCCCACTAGCCTCTTTTCATGGGAGACCCAAGGTGGTAGTAATGCTACTAGGGGAAGTTTGGCCAGGGCATTGGAGAACTTCCCCTAGTTATTGTTGCGAGTGGGACACATTTTCCAAGAGCACTTCCTGTTTCCATTCCATGCATAGAGTCAGCCCTATGAAACAGAGAGCCAGATGGGGAGAGGAGGGGATGTAATGGAGTGATGAGAGAAATGGAGGAGAAAGCAGGTATTGAGACCAGTGTGCAGATTTGGAGATGTTTCAAAGAAATCTGTTCGAGGGAGATAGCAAGGAGTGGATGTATAATTACAACTCTCCACTCTGAAGGGTTTGGGATGATTTACTTGAAGAAATGGTGATGCCAAGTGAGCCAGAAAATGGAGATGCTTCTTGGGGAGATATTATGGAGAAAATGCAAAATGAGGATACAGAGACAATCCTGAAGATTAGTGGTGAGATGGAACAGAAAATGTATGCAGAGAAAGTAAAAGGGGAGTAGCAAAAAAAGGCAGAAGAAAATGAAAAAGGGACATACATAGTAAGGATTCAAAGTAAAGACAAAAACAGACGGGTATGAAGTGTGGGGCAATTTAATAGCTCATTTGCATGTAAAGACACATTAGACAGGAGAATTTATTATTATTAACAAAGAGGCAGTGTGCATCATATTTGACTTTTTTTTTTTTAATGGTAAATTCTCTTGGAGAAGACTGTAACTCATGGACGCTTTGTGAGAAAAGCTTTAAACAGCAACAAATGTACAATTTCAAACAGAGGTGGAAAGTGACACTTTGAAAGGACATTTGAAAACTTTATGTAAAGAAGTACTGGACATTGCAAAAGTTTGACAAAAGGGATTTATGGACTAGTGGCGGGAATTGTAGTATAGTGTTAAAAATAGAGAAAAAAATATAGGTATTGCCAAGCTTGATAAGTGTGGAGGGTAATAGGGGTGTCTTAAAAATACTGGAAACAGCCCAAAATCTGTTTGTCTGGAAAAGGAGGGCATTTGATAAGTACCTGTGATAAAAAAAATGTATTTGTGGGGAAATGGAACAACATGCAAAAAAGTGAATTGAAATGTAACAAAATTGGACATTTATGGATGGATTGCAAAAATAAAAATGACTAAAGAAAAAGACAAAAATGACCAAAGAAATTTTAGAAGTAGCAATAAAGAACATAGGAGGCGTTTCTGAAATAAGTGATAAAGAAGACATACATTTTGAGAGAGTTAAAATTCTATAGGTAAAAGGGTAAATTAATTTAAATGGATGAGTACAAGAGAAAGGAAATGGATGAAAAAGAATGTATACAGCTAATGAATGGGGGCATGTCTAATGATTAGTGTTGGACTCTCACATTTTGGGAGGGAAATTGGCTAGGCTTAGAATGGCCTAATAATTAGCTTTGAAACCATGAATCAAAGAAAAGGAGAAAATTATTTTTTTTAGAGTGCTTTCTGTAAATATAAATGGAATTAAGAATATTGTAAGGAGAAGAATGTTTTTTGGGGGGAGGTGTAATACATGTGATGTAGAAATATAATTCTGTTAGAGGTCACAAGATTTATAACAAATGAAAAATTACAGAGAAACAGGAGGACAGATAATGTGGAATTTGGAAGATGTTCTGGAATAGCAGTATTCTGTAGAAAAGCAGTTAATGATATTAGATGTAGCATTAGTAAAAATGGGAAGATTAACCATTGTAGACTTAAAATGGAAAGAACAAGTATAAGCATATGATGTTGTAATTCTGTATACTAACTGTAAAGAAAGGGAAAACTTGTCTCTGATTTTAGACTATCTAGTGATAAATATTAATGTAATAACAGGACTTCCAAAATGGCTGTACACTGAGTTACAGCTTAATTCTAGCTCTTCCAGTGTGAAAACAGAAGTCTGGCAGAGAAAACCAGAGGATTTATATTTTTGATACATTTCAGTAACTGGAAAGTAAGTGCACTGCTTTTATGCCAGGAAAAAAAGACATGCAGAGGACCTGAAAGAAAAACAGCTATAAAAGGTGAGGAAAAAAACTGACTGGGAAAAGTTCTGCAGCTGTTTAGCAAAAAGCAGTGCAAGCTCCAGACATGACTTCCAGTAACCTAGAGGAAAGTATAAGACAACTTCTCATAGACCTGTAAATGAAACACTGATGGAATATATCAACTCAAACATCAAAAGGCTGGGATAAAAGAAAGAAGCTTTAAACTGATATTCAGATGAGGTGACAAAACTGCAAAAATCAGAGGTTGAAATGAAGACAAGGCTGGTTGAATATGAGACTGCTCAAGAAGAGAGCTTTCAAAAATAATAGAATTAGAGGACAAGAGCATGTAGGGAAAGCCTGAGATTTTCAGCTCTACCAGAGAAGCTGGAAAGAATAGACTATTAATTTTATGAAAGCACACATATATTCCACAACAGTTGTTAATTGCCAGGAAACTTTGTGTATATGCTTCAAACCTGGCTATGAGAAAGCAACCTAGACTTTTAATAGTAAAGTTGCAGTCTTACCAGCAGGAGTGGATTCTGACAAAGCTGTGACTAAAAGTGGAAGACAGCAGAGTATTTATGGAGAATGATTACTCATTGTACATCAGGCAGAAGAGTAAATTTTCCCCACTATTCAGGGAATGTCAGGAAGCAGGCATGAGATTTAAACTGCTGTACCCAGCTATCGCCAAAATATTCTTCCATGGAGGAACAAAATCATTTATTGATGAAGGACATGCTAAGGAGGAAATACAAATGTTTGTCAAAAAAGTGAGCTGTGAAAGAGGAGGTTCTTCTTGTTCTTCTGGTAATAAACACCACAGAGAGACTGTGCCAGTGGAACCTTTTCCAGCGTTTCCACAGAAAATGCTTGACAGAAGAAAAAAAAGCACAAGAGTTCACTAGAAGAATCAAGAGCACATCATAAATGAAGCAGAGACAATATTTGAGAGGTGAAGATGAACATGAATAAAACCAGTAACTTAGAAATTGACAAATGTGTGATTGCAAAGCAATAATTATATTTTGAAACATGACAGAACAAGAAAATCTGGAAATATTGGACTTTGTTAAAACTTGAAGAACTCTAAAGCATGTGCCCTACTTCTTGTCATTAATGTTTGGAAAAATACTTATGAGGGGGGAGAAAGTTAACTGTAAGTAAAACATTTTTTTTGTTAATGCTACTATCTTTATGGTGCATGATTTTCTTTGAATGTTATAAAGTTTTCTCAGTTATTATTAAGTGTAATGCGGTTACTAATGAAAGCAGATGCTCCTGTGTTTTTTTTCTTTCTCGCTTCCTTTTTTTCTCCTTGTTCAGGTTGGCAGTGCAATGTAATTTTAAAAGTCTGGTTAAAAGAACATGGCAACATAACACTGGGTGTGATTTTTCTCATTCTTGCATAGGGGAATGACTGGATTAAGGCCCTTAGTTTGACTTAGTAACAAGTTTTAGTAGAGCACAAGTAAATGAAAAAGAATATTGAATGTTATAAGGCTTTTTTTCTAGATTGTAAAGGTATGCTTAGCAGCAATTAAGTATCTGGTCCTCTTGTCTCCAAGCGACAATCTGATAAAGAGAAATGGCTAGGAGATGATGTTCTCTGAAAGCATTTAGGTGTTTAGTCAGCTGGGAGAGCTATAAAGATAAGACAATCCCAGAGATCACTGAGTTGAAACACAGGTTGCATCATGCATCTCAGCTTGATTAACCTTTCTTTTAGGTTATCTCAAGTCTGCAATTGTGGCTGTCAGTTTGGAACATTTGTTCCTATTAGGAGAGTAAACCTTCAATATTTGAAGATATACATAGTTGTGTGTACTATTAATCTAATATGGTTAGGGGTTATTGGGGGGCGTGTTTGTCTATTGAAATACCTGAAACAAAAAATCAAAATGTTTTATGAGATGTAACATAGGCTGAAGTGAATATGGCAAGAAACTGTAGAAAAGATCAACCTGCCAAACAGTGCATGTATGTAACACAAAAGCTGGAACTAGACATTTAACAAAAAGGCTGTTCTACATAAAAAGTTGGAATAACTTTTTCAGTACAATGATGCTTTCAGTAATGTCTTTAAATGTCAGTGGTGTCACAGGTAAACAGAATAGAAAGAGTAATGAACTATATTAAAAATGTAGAGTGCAAATAGCTATGCTGGAAGAGATGCACTTGGAAATAACTGGAATTTGATAAAGTTTTCAGGACGGTTGTTATGCTGAATACCTGGGACAAAGGAAAAGAGGTGTACTTGTGTAGGAGCTACAGTAGTGGTGGGAGAAAAGACAATAATGGTAGATTTGTAGTACTAAGGGGTTACTAGCAAGGAAGTAAGATTACATGGGTGTGTATTTATATTCCACTTAAAACTGTTATAATGGAACTTAAGTAAATTCTGGGAGAAATAACCAATTTTCAGCAAGGAATTTTACTTATAGATGGGGACTGGAATTTGATTTGCAACCGTAAAGATGTGTAAGGGAAATTATAACTAAAGAGGGTAGATTTTTGAAGAAATTTATGAAAATATTTGGCATGGAAGATATGAATTCACTACTAGGAGATCTGAGTGAATTTACATATTTTTCCCCAAGATGCAAAAACTGGGCTAGGCTAGACTAGACAGTTTACATTTTACAGAAACGTGCATTTAATTGAAGGCTTTGATATGCATCAAATAACTGTTTCAGATATGTGCCGATAATTAAAATAAAAACCCAGGGTAATGAAGTAAAAATGAGACACTGGCATTTTTTCCACCTAGCGGTTGAAAAGAGAGGAATTCAATGGATGGGTAGTGGAAAATATTCAGGAGCTGTTAGAAAAGATTAGAAATTTATTCTGAAATTATAACAGAGTGGGATAAAGTTAAGTGGAATTTAAAAATAGAGTGGAGGTAAAAGGAGGGAGATATGGTTAAGAGTAAAAAGAATTATGTACAGGGGTTGACAAAAAGTATTGTAAAATACAGAGAATGTCAGAGAACAAGAAGAGGAGTAAATGCAGAATGCTAAACAGACAGTCAGGCATTACCTCAATAATATGCAAGAGTTTAGAAAGATTGCTGTTAAACAACTATTTTTTGATAACTCTACAGCACAAAAACTTTTAGCATGATGACGTAGGCAAGAAAGTAGAAAAGGGCTGTTGCCAAGCTTTGGGAACCTATAACAAGGAAAATAAGATTATATAGCAGTATTAGAAATATTTCAGAAATTCTATGAAAGTTTGTATAAAGCAGATACGTATGGAAATCAAGAAGAAGTACAAATGGAAATGTTTATGGAAGAATTAAATATGCTATGTCTAGAGGTAGATGAGCCTCAATTACTAACAGGGTAGGAGGAGATGAGATAAATCTGATTATGTATAACCAATCTACAGAAAAGTCACCAGGAATAGAGTTTATTTCTGAAGAAGTTTGGGAACTAGGAGGAAAAAAACTGGTAAAGCTGTGGAAGGTTTTATTTAACAGTATTTTAAGAGGAGGAGAACTACCAGCATCTTGGAAGAAAGTGGTGGTAGCTGTAATACCCAAACTGGGAAAAAGATCCATCTGATGCAGCTTCATACAGGCCCCATTTCAATACTAAACTGTAATTATAAAGTGTTTGTCTATCCTGGCAAAAGTGATAGATTTGTATCGTTCTGGTTTTGTGGAGGGGAGGCAAACATTTGACAGTATTAACAGATCATTGATGATCCAGAGGGAAGCAGAGAGTAAAATAATACCACCGTTGTTGGTGGATCTTGATGCAGAGAAAGCATCTTCATGATCGACAAGGGCTGTGGTCTTCTTAATCAGATAAGTGATATTTCTTCAATGTTACTGCTAATTTTCCTTTTTTTTCCTGTGTAGTTTTTTTTTAAACTATGAGGAAAAGAGTCTTCTAAGTTGATTTTTTTTCATGTCTCCCAGTCTGCCTCCACCTGGCTGGCTTTTACCTAAATTTCATTTCCTTTCTTCTTTTAAAGAATTAACAAATTGTTCTCAGCTAATGAGACTGTATTTGGGTGTAATTGTTTTAAACTGCTTAATATCTGTTGTAGAGTCTTTCATAGTGGGAAAGGTTCAAAGCTTCAATAAGTACTTGTCATATGGGCCCAAAATTCCCTTGCAGAACTGCATTCCTTGTGTATAATACTGTCTGGGTGTAGTTGCCCCTGGACTGAGTGTGTCTTGTTCAGCTAAAAACATTACAGGGACAAATTGTTCCTTAAGGACTTCTTGCCTAAGCAGGAATATGCCCTCCTTCTGGTGCTTTGGAGTAGTCTTCCCAAGCAAGAAGGCTGAGAAACTAAGATCTTCAAGGGAGAAATTGTAGAAAGGGAGTTGGAGGAAAAAGTCTAGAAAGTGCTGTCTAGATCCAGGGAAACTCTTGCGTCCAGCCCACAATACTCCCAAGTGTTTAGATTCTGAACCATTCAGATCTGATTCCTTATGCTTCCTTCGTGCTGGTCACGGGAGCTGGTGAGTCTTAGCCAGATGTAATAATTGGGACAGCAGAGCCTAACATCAAAGTTTGAAAGAATACTAATTTCATGAACTTTAATCCTACTTTGACTTGGAGTCCATTCCTGTCATGGTATTAGCAACCCAACAGACTTGGAGAAATTAAAAAACAGACACATACCAAATGGAGAGAGGAGTCTGCAAGCAAAGAATAGTAGTATTGCTGGAAATGCATTTATCCTCAAGTTTTAGTGAGTATCCTCACAAGGTGAACACTGTTTTTCACAAAATCTCACCAAGAAGATACTGATATCTAGGCTGTATTTTATATAGCATATGTTGTGAACAGAAGTAGGTTTAAAAAAAAAAAAAGTAGCTGAGTGCACAAGACCTTGGATAAAAAAATTGCCAAATCATGATAGGTGCACAGGTGCCAGGACTGGAAAAAGAGTGTGTAGAATCCTCAAGACATGAGGGGCTAGGCCAAGCCCAGGGGGAGGAAGTAAGTCCGCAAAAATTCCAAAAACTAATAGGCGAAAAAGAGACATAAAGATGATAGTGTACTATTGAGGATAAGAAAGAAATTATGTATTGTTGTTATGCAAGAAGCTCAGAATTTCCAGACAGATGATATTCAACAACATTAAGAGAGAAATTAGTGGAAAGACAAATACTTCCACAAGAAAAACTGTCAGAAGCTTCAAATAAAAATGTGTCTTCATTACTACAACAGATTTCTAAAAAATATTGGATAGACCAGGAAAACTTGCTCTATTTGGAAAAAAGAAGCTACTGGGGAAGTGTAAAAATGTGAAGAACAAAATCTAGTGACATTTGAAAGGTATACAAAAAATATGGACATGAGAAAGAGATATCTGATATGGTACAATATTTATGCAGAGGAGAAAGCCAAATCAACACAAAAAAGGCAGTCCCAAAGATATTTGAAGAGAAATACAGGCAAAGACATCCAGATATGGAAAATTTAACAATAAAAAATAAGATCAATGAGGGACTGTAGAACAGAAGATTAGTAAAGTAGAAGTTGAACAATAGAAGTTGAAGGTATGGAATATTTGCAAAGTTAAGAATTTGGGGTCGAAAGTCTTAACAGTTTGCAGCACAGCATGATGGAATGAATCCCCAAAGTAGGGAGAAACAGGAGACATCTGAAGAAGAAATATCGACATGGGAAAGAGAGAGAGAGATTTAATATGGTGTAATATTTATGCAAAGGAGAAAGCAAAACTAATCAATACAAAAAGAGCAGCACCAAAGATATTTGAAGAGAAATACAGGCAAAGGCATCCATACATGGAAAAATTTACAATACAAAAAAAATTGAAAACAAAGAGTAATAGTAGAAAAGTGCACTAGTAATGGAAGAGTTAAAGAAATAGAAACTGAGGTTATGGAGTACCTGTGAAGTGAAGGATTTAGTGTAGAAAATCTAACTTGGAAAACACCACCGCAGGATAGGGCAATGGATCCTCAAATTAAGGAGAAACCAGTGGAGCAAGAAACTTTTGATCAGTTGCCATATGAAGATACTTTGGAGCCTTCCAAAGGAAGCCAGTACAAACATTCAGTTGGAGTTGCATATCATGGAGCTAAACAAGAACCTGTGGCAAATCTGATGCAGTCATTTTGTAGAGTGATAGGCCAGTTAGTTCCCATAGGAAAGAGCAATGGATGACACAGGATGAAACTGAAGAGGCTGTGGAACTTTCTATAGAATGCCCACAGGAACTGGAGAATAGAGAATGTGCCCTCAATTTAGAAGAAAATTATCTAAAAGAAGAGTTGCTTGATTTCATAGAGATGGACAGACATATTAAGATTATGAAAGAAATAGGGTACAGAAAGAAAATAAAACCTAAAAAGTTAGACATTTGATAAACAAATGAACACAGCAATTAAGACTGTCCATAGAGATTCGTGCAGTATAACAGAAGTAAACAGGATATACTGCTGTGCAGCTAAATTAATAGTTTTACCACAAAAACACAGGGTAGTAAGGGAAATGAAATTGAAGAAATTGAATGCCATCATGAAAGTATCAAATAGAGAAAACTATAAAACAATTAAGACAAGAAGTGTCACTGTTAGAAGGGGGAACCAATCAACAAAAGTACTCAGAAAGATAGACATGATAAAAGCAATGTGCAGTATCAGAACAGATCAGGATGTATCACAAATAATTAACAATATCAGCACAGGCAGAAAAACTTAGATGTGCAGATAACTATAAAAGAAAAATAAAAAATAAGCAATTTATTGAAGACCAAAAAAGTTTTATAGAGAATCGGGAAACAAGGCAAAAGGAATCGAGACACCACCACAAAAGAAGAAATAGATATATTTTGGAAGATCCTGTGAAACGTAACAAATATGCTAAATGGATAGAAGTAAAATGAATAAGAAGTTCAAATGTACAGGATATCAAATGGGATGCAGTAACAGGCAGAGATATTAAAATGAAGTTAAGAAAAGCTCCTAGATGGAAATCCTCAGACCCAAATGCAGTACCTAACTTCTGGCTAAAAGTATTAACAACTTTACATGAAGATTTAGCCATGAGTAAGAACCATTTATATGCACATCCCGAACAGACAACCGGCCTGGTTAACAGGAAAAACAATACTACTTAAGAGTGAATCTGCAAGCTATCCTAAAAACTATAGAGCAATAACTTGCCTTCCAACGACATGTAAACTGAATGCTGGAATTAATGCAGACTAGAGTTTAGTCATTTAGAAGAAAACTCAATCATGGCAATAGAACAAAAGGGTAATAAAAGAAAGTCATATGGAACAAAGATCATTTGTTGCTAAAGTCATAATAGAGAACTGTAAAAAAAGAGAAGACTCTATGCCATGGATAGACTACAAAAAAAGCATTTGACAGTATCCCACATTCATAGATAAGAGTGCTTAAAATATATAAAATACACCCTACACTGATCGATTACATTACAACATCCTTGAAACAGTGGTGAACCACTTTGCAGTTAAACCATGATAAAGGACAAATTATTATTCCAGGGATAGAAATTCAAAGGGGGATATTCCAGGGTGACTCTCACTGCTGATCGTTTGTCTTGCCCTTATCCCATTGAGTTGTGTACTTAATAGATTAGGTCATGACTACAGTTTGGCTTCCAGAAAACAAAGTTGTAAAGACTTAACCTTTTTGTAGACTATTTAATGTATAGCAAGTGGTCAAAACATTTTTAGATACAAGAATGTCATTTGGTCTTGATAAATGTGCAAAAGCAATCTAAAATAGGAAAGTTGCAACACCAAGAAAACATCAGTTTGGGGCAGGAATGTGATATATAAGAACTTTGGCAAGAGGGAGTGTGTAAATATTTGGGAATTGATGAAGGTTCAACAATAAACTTCAGACACGAGGCACAGTGCAAGAAATAAACTAATAAACCAAAAATAGTGCTGTGAAAGGACAAATCCGCACCGGACAGCCGAGAGAACTACAAACACCTTTATTATAGAGTTAAACGTTTGACAATCACCACGTTTTTCGTCACATAACAGTTAGACTTCCTCAGACAAATACAAAGGTTCAACAATAAAACATGAAAAAAATGAGAATAAAACTTAGGAATATTTTAGAAGATTGCAATTAATATTGAAAACAGCATTGACATCAAGGAACAAAGTCCAAGCTATAAACCGGTTTGCTCTTCCTGTCCTAATTTACTGTTTTGGAGTAATTGACTGGCCCCAAAAGGTGTTGGATATGTTAAGAAAACGAGGATGCTTCATGGTCATCAAATGATTTATAAGCATCAGTGCATACTAAGATTATACATTTCTTGTTCTGAAGGAGGTACACATATAGAGCTGCAGTCATGGGACTGCATACATATCTGCTGACCTCAAAAAAAAAAAAACAAACAGTGAAAGTTTTGAAACATGAGGAGAATGAGTCTAAGATGACCTCCCTGTTTAGTTTAGCAGAAGCATACTGGCATTAGTCAGGAATGGAAATCAAACCAGAAGTAGATGCTCACTGAATGTGCAAAAAAAAACAAAACAAAAAAAAAAACACACAGAATATAAGGTGAAGGATCAGATGAGAAGACATATTGTCTGCTTGTATTGCAATAGTCTGAGAACCATTCCTGATCAACATGATGTTCCAAGAGTTTTCTATACTTGTATCTACATTTATGCATGTTCCTCATTTCTTCCCTTACTCTAGGTTAGCCTGTTTATTGAATAATGTACTGGATATGAGCAGGCAAGCTCTATTGGAGGAATAAAGTGAGTTATGGGTAGGGTAGGAGTTAGAGCTCTGGATTCACGGTTTACAAATAACTGCCGAGGTTAGATCCAATAACTCAAAGGTAAACTGGATGACAACCGGACAACGTGAATTAGCATTATGGTAAGTACTTAACTTTTGATCTGATGTTTTCAGTTTTCATTCTATCCTCAACTGATGGGTTTAGATCCAATCCCTTGGATTCAACACAGCCATTGCTAAAAGCTCATGGCAACCAAAGCTGTTGGGCTTCTGTCTTATGCGCAGTTCACCAATCCCAATTACCCCAGATCTCATTTGCTGCTTTCAGTGGAAGATGTGGCTTCCATTCACTCTCGAGTGTTACTGAAAGTTAATTAAAAAAATCTTTTTCTTCCCTTAAATCTTCATCTTTCATACTGATTAGTATTTCCCTTACCTTTACATTATCACTTTTCCCCTTTCCCCAATACTCAACGTACTTCTTAAATACTATTGATTAGTATTTTCTTTCTCTCCTACATTTATTGTAAGGTATTTTTTATACAATTGTTGGTAGTTACTCTGTTCTCCTACTTACTTAAAAAAAAAGTAAAAGTAGTAGTATTTTCCTTTTCTTTGTTTTTTTCTGTTAGTGTTGTAATTTACTATAATGGAAAAAGGGCTGGCTGGCTTTAATAAATGTCTTAAGTATGTGCATAAACTCCCCTTGTCAGATGCCCACACTTTGAGTGTGTATTGTTTAGGGCTGCTCCATTTGCAGGAAATCTGCTCTATGTGCCATGGATTCAACCTTAGGGCTTTGACTGACTGTAAAAATTGATTTTAAAGGGATTGTTAACCTCATCTTTTGGATAGGCTATTTCTGGAGTCAAGTCTCCAAAAAACTAAGACTAAACAAACTAAGGATCTCCGATACCCTCCTTTTCATCTTTGGCATTGCAGTCATCACACAAAAGGTCAAACACAGGTCCAATCTCATCCTCAGATTCAAAGAAAGTGAAATTGTCTGATTTGACTTCCTCTGATCCAAAGAAATTAAAATTGACTGGGCCGACTTCTTTGGATCCGAAGCAAATCATTTCAGATCTGGCTGTTGCTAGACCTTCAACCTTAATTGTATTGCCCAGGACTGTATATTCACCTTCAGTGGATCCAGTACGCTCTAGAGTACCTACCCCCTTTTTTTGGATACACCTAAGTCCCCTTCTGTGTATTCTGCTAATTCTTCTTACAGAAGAAGATGTGGAAAGAGTGGCGAGAAATTTCTCTCATCGGTGCAGTGGTGAGAAATTTCTCTCAGCGGTGCAGGGTTAGATGGGTGTTTTCTTTGCTCCTACCACTCTGGGTCAGGAGGTCTGTTCCAGTACTACACCCCCACAGGTTCCTCCTCTGACTCTTTCAGTGGTATGAGTCTATGGATCGTAGCTGCCCATATATCTGTCTGGCCAAGAACCAAGGATTGCTGTATCCTCGGATCCTTAGCTTACTCTGAGTGCTCTGATCCCATCAGATCCAGAGATTTCTCAGAGCTGAAGCTTCCTTGTTGGATCCAAGATGTTGCAGTTGACTCCAAGGCTTTCAGAACCATCTGTGCACCTCAGATACTTGGCATTGGACAGCTCAACTCTGGTTTCCACCTGTAGGATTTTGCCTTAGGAGCGGGGGGATGGCCTTGGTCCAGAAGTTTGCAGTTTTGGGGAAAAGGTGTGCCCATTGATGCCATGGTTGTAGTGGTGGCCACCAAAAAGGAACTTCTTGAGGAGAGTTCCACTGTCTATCCCCCCAACAGAGAGTTGCGGGCAATGGACAGATTTGGGAAACATGTCTAGGCTTCAGCGACCTTCACTTTAAGGTCTATGAATTATTTGGTATACTTCACAAAACTTCAGAGGGATTTAAGGAGTTGTTAAATACGCTTTCAGAAGTTGTTTCTGAAGTAGTGTCTTCTGTGACTTTTCAGTTGGCTACCCTCCAATCTATTTCTAATTCATCCATGAGGTCAGTTTTACATGCAGCAAAAGGAACCTCAAGGGCAGCGGGTTCAAGCATTTCCATTAGTAGGCATGCCTGGATGTGCTTGTGTGATTTTGCAGAGCCCTTCAAGTCCTCATTCATCTGTGCTTCATTTGGTGGCATGTCTTTGTTTAGCCCCAAGGTGAAGGATGCACTATCCAGGTGTGAAAATGATGTAAAGACCCTGTCTGCCATTGGCATATGTTTCTTGAGCTTTCAAACATCCTTTTCTAGGAATCAACAACATGAGTAAAGATGCGGTTCAAAAAGTCTCAGGGTCCATTCCAAGACACACACGGAGGAAGTTCCTCCAGAGGCAGAGGAGGAAACTCTAATGAATGACGATGCCCCCTTGGCAGAGATGGCCTGCAAAACCAGGGGTCCAAAGAATCTTTCTTTGACCGTCTCTACCAGCTCTCCTGAAAGGTGGGCTGATTGCCCACCTCTGGAGGCAGTGAGGGGACATTTATCCATGCACCAGAGAGCCTGGCTAGACTTAAGAAAAGATACTTGGGTGCAGATAATATTTCCAGAAATCCTTTTCCCTTCCTTCTCCAAACTCAAGAAAAACTCCCCAATGTTCCCCACAGGCAGAGGGAACAAACAGCAATTCAAATGTTGCTAGAAAAGAGTCATTCAAGAGGTCCCACCAGACCAGAAAAATCCAGAACTTACTCAGGGTTCTTTTTAGTGCCAAAGAAAACTGGACTGGAGGTCAGTTTTGGATATCAGTATCTTAAACAAGTCAGTTCAATGAACCAAGTTTCAGATGGTCACAGTTCAGTCCATTCTCCCATTCCTGGGCCAAGGACAACTGGGTGTGCTCAATAGACCTTCAGGATGCATACTATATTAAAATGAACAAATAATCCAGAAGGTACTTATGCTTCTGTCTGGGAGCTAGTCACTACCAATTCAGAGTTTTGCCCTTTGATCTCATTACAGCCCCCAGAGTGTTTACCAAGTGCATGGTAGTAGTAGCAGCTCACTTGAGACAGCAAGGATTCAGAGTGTTTTCATATCTAGATAACTGGCTCATTTCTGCTCTGACCAGGCATCTATTGACAAGGTTCTTCAGACATGCTGTCTGTATTTTATGGTTCTCCCCAGAAATGTCCCAACTAGAACCAACTCAGACTCTAGAATTCTTAGGAGCAATCCTTAACACACAGTCAACCTCAGCCTCACTACAGCCCTCAAGAGTTCAGACCATAAGATTCCAGGTCAGAAGAATAATCTGCAGTACCAAGGTTTCAGCCCACCTGGTCCTTCAAGCTATGGGATCAGTGGCAGCGGTGATCACGCTAGTACCTTTAGCCAGATTTTACATGAGAATTCTTCAGTGGATACTAGCCACACAATGGTCTATACTTTATCTATCTAGTCAGACATGCAAGACAGATCTCAGGTGGTGGATTCAGTCAGCTCAGATTCTACAAGGCTGTCTGTTTATTCCCTTCAGCCCAAGGCCATAGTGACCATGGATGCTTCCTAGATAGGGTAGGGAGGCATTTTTCTGGTCAAAACAGTCCGAGGCACTTGGTCTCCCGAAGAGGCCAACTTGCATATCAGTGTCCTAGAGATGAGAGCAGTGCTTTGTGTGTTGCAGGCCTTCCAGGATACTTTCCCATTAGAGACTATTGCAATACAAACAGACAATATGTCAATAGTTTGGTACATCAACAAACAAGGAGGGAGGAAATCTTACCCCTTGCGTCAAAAAGCTCTCAGACTGTGGTAATGGGGTGATCTCATTCAACCATTTTCTCATAGCGACACACATTCCAGGGAAATTTATTGTGGTAGTAGATAAACTGAGCAGATGCATTCTTTTAACCCATGAATGGTCCCTCAACAAGAACATGACTGAAATGATTTCCCATCAGTAGGGCCAGTCTTGCTGCAATCTTTTTGCCTCTCCCCTAAAAAACAAATACAGCAGCTACTTTAATCCCCCCTCAGGAGGAATCACCCGCTGGTCAGTCTACGCTTTTTCACCCATATCACTAATTCTGACATTTCTTAAGAAAGCTACCATGTTGAAGAGCAAAGTCATCCTCATTGCACCTTACTAACCTCGACAAATGTGATTCCCCTTCTTTTGGCTTCACTTGCTTCGCCAATCTTAGATTCTGGATCTGACTCCAGACCTCCTGTCTCACCTGATGGGCATGATTCATCCAAACATGACCAACCTCAGGCTAACTGCCTGGCTTCTCCAGTTCCATTAATAGCCAGACAACCTATGCTGTCTCTTCACCTGTTCGTCAGATACTTTTATCATGCCATAAGCCTTCTACCAGAAAGCTCTATTCCAGCAAATAGAAGAGGTTTATTCACTGGGCTCATCTAAATGATACTAAATCCTTTTCAGCCCCCATACACAGCATTCTTGAAATTTTTGTCCCATCTTTTTTTTTTTTTTTTTTTTAAAGGAGCTAGTTCATCAACCATTCGAGTTCATTTAGCAGCCATATCAAATTTTCACATTGGTTTTGATAGTTGTTCTATCACTTCTCCTAAATTAAGCAAAGCCTTCTTAAATGCACTCTTCTAAGAACTCCTTTTAGAGATCCTACTCCTCCATGGGACTTGAATCTTATACTGCAGGCTGTTACTAAATATTCCTTCAGACCAGCAGTTACATGTGACCTTAAATATCTTTCTTTAAAGACAATCTTTTTGGTAGCTGTTACCTCCGCCAGATAAATTTCTGAGATTCAAGCCTTGTCCTCTAAACCACCATACTTGAGTTTTCACAAACTGTGGACTAATGCTACCTTTCTTCCTAAGGTGGTGTCAGAATCTAATATCTATCAATTAATTGATTTCCCAGTATTCTTTCCTAAATTTACTACCAAGAGTGAATACATATTACATTTATTAGATGACCAAAGGCAAGTATGTTTCTACCTATGCAGAACAAAAGACATCAGAAAATCTGACCAATTGTTTGTTTCATTCACAGAAGTAAAATTGGGCAAACCAGTTGCCAAATTCACTTTAGGTGGCTAACTGACTGTATTTCATTTGTTTATAACAAATTGGGCATTACTCTACCAAAACCATTATGAGCCCATTCAACTAGATCCATGGCTACTTCCCCCAGAATGTCCATGAATGATGTATGTGCAGCAATAAGTTGGGCTACTCCACATACCTTTGTTACTCATAAATTGTATCTGGTCTCCAGAGGTAGAACATCATTTGGCTCAGTGGTGCTCAGGAATATCTTTCCTGAGTCCATCCTGGATTTTAGGTAGCTGGGGACTCTGCCCCATCAGTTGAGGATAGAATGAAAATTGACATCATCAGATAAAAGCTATGTACTCATAACATTCAGTCTGTGTTGTCCATTTTCATTCTTCCTCAACTCCCCTCCCACCAATCCCGGTCCTTGAAAATTTATGGAAGACTGAGTGATTACAGGACATTTCTGTCCTTTATATTGAGTCTCAGATGTAGCCTTCTTCATTTCTGAATACAGATATTCCTTTCTACTAAAGTCAGCAAACATGATCTGGGGTAATTGGGGCTGGTGCATTGTGGGTAGGAAGAAGCTTGAGAATTTTTGATTGCCACAAGTTTTAGCAATGGCTGATTCTGATCCAAGGGATCGGATCAGAACTCATCAGTTGAATGAATGGACACAACAGTTGGAACATGATGGTGAGTACATAACTTATACCCACCCAATAAGGTAATTCCAGGCAGGAGAGAAGCTTATTCTACCAGGACCTTGATTTCATCTGTATTTTTTTTTTTTGGAAAGGTTTGGATTCTAGAAGAATTTTGAAAGTAGCAACTTGGTCCTCTGTATATAGCTTTACAAAACACTATAAGCTATATTCTTTCTTCAGGTCTTCGGCAGGCTTTGCTAGAACCATTCACCAGGGGCTCTTTGGACACTCCTCCTTCCTTTCTTCTCCCAGTCAGTTTTAGCTATGGTAGTCTATCTGTATACCTAAGGCTACTACAGCAGTTATCACTGTGACATGCATGGTACAGTTGTGTAAATAAACTTTCCATAATAATAGATGTGTGAATGATTACTGCTGCAGTAGCTGCCCTCTCATCCCCCTTAGTTTTATATATTGTTGCTAAGGTGAGGACTTCTATTTTTATTTTCCTAGTACTGACCTTTTCAGGGCTCCAGTACCCCCATCTCTCATTTGGCATGAAAGCTCTAAATGGCACCTCACCCAAACCATTTTTCAATAAAAAAAATATCCGCTGAAGCTGATTAATGTTTTGGGTGTTTGGAAGGTACTTTTGAAGCATTGAAAGCTGGCTGTTGTATCCTTGGCAAGATATAACCCAAATAGTTATGGCTAGTGCAACAGTGATCATTCAGACATCTACTATTATACCAAAAAGTAAAAAGGTCACAGACAAACCAATTAGTAGAAACCACAAGAAAAACCTAACTAAGCAAGAGTTTTCACTGTGTGATACCTTAAACCTCCTGTAGTAGAGTCCCATGGGATACATGCAAATGACCCCTTAAGGATATCAAGTCTCTGTTATATGGCTTCTGAATGTCCATGACTACTTAAGATTCAGGCCAAAATAGCCAAACACCGCTATCTGTGTATATGCACATTTTGTCCGTCTTATGACCTCATCAGCACATCATAATTGGACTGTTTGGCTATACTGTAGAAACACGGGGTCTTTAAACCCAGCTGATGTCCATAACCATAACATATATTGTTATAGGTTCATAGGAGGTTACTAGGCTAGTGGATGTACTTTACAGATAAACACTGACTTCCCCTGTCCATGAGGGATATGGGTGCCACCTTCAGGGTGAATTTGCGGTCACCCATCCCTTTGTCTAGGATGCACTTGAATAGGATCATTGAGGAGCTCTGATTCACATGAATTGAAAGTTTAATCCAGAGCAGCGGCAATCTCTGGAAGACCTACCTCTCTCTCCAACATGTTCTGTTAATGTCACTGGCAAGGTTGAGACCCCTAGAGTGAGTGACTGTACTGCCATTTGATTTACGGATGTGCAGCATTTCCATCAGGTTGGGGTCACATACTGCCATTTAGGCCTGGCACAAGTGCCTCTCAGTAGCCTAAATAATACAGAGTACAGTGACATGGCTTTCAGTCTATCCATGTAGGTCATGGTTTGGAAGTCCTATATCTTCTTTGTGTGAAACCTCTGTGGTCTGTCCAGTTGTTGCAGGTGTCTGTTGAGATACATGCAGAAGGGAGCATTGTATTTGTTAATGATCTGATTAGGGTTGAGTAAAGTGGAATTATATAACAACCTTAGACCTGGATGCAATGCCTTTACTTATGATCATGCCTGCTCAGCCTAGTAAACTTCTTTGAGTCAGTCACCAGAGCTGTGGATGAAGGCAAGGTGGTTCATACAGCCTACCTTGATCTGGCCAAGGCCTTTGATACCATTCCCCACTCAGGAATCATAGAAAAACTCATTAAGCTAAGCATCAACCCCTATATCACTAGGTGGGTTGCAAACTGGCTCATAGATATAACCCACAGTGTGAAAGTAGCTGACTTCAAGTCAGACTGCCGACCAGTCACGAGTGGAGTCCCACAGGAGTCAGTCCTGGGTCTTCTCCTGTTTGGTATCTACTTCTCTGAAGTCCAGGCCAACACAAAGGGACTCTGGCTGGCAAAGTTTGCAGACAGTTGCAAGTTGGGAGCCATAATTAACTCCCCAGTTGATGTTGACATCCTAATTCCCATGAATTACCACATCGATGGTAGTCCACTGAACACAGAAGGCGTTATAAGAGATCTGGGAACATAGGTTGACAGCAATCTCTCTTTTGACTACCACATTGCCACTGTCATCAGAAAGACCTTCTATGTGGCACATCTTATTACTAAGGGTTTTGCATCCAGGAGGAAAGAGGTCATTGTCTCCCTCTACTCTTCCCTCATTAGGCCAATCATCGAGTACAATGCCCCATTTGGCATTTACCTCACTAGACACCTGCAACAACTGGAGAGGCCACAAAACTACCTCCCAAAGAGGATCCTAGGCCTTAAACACTTGTCCTATATGGACAGACTCAAAAAACTCCAACTATTCTCTGTCTCATATTGTCTACTTAGAGGCAATCTCTGCTTGACTTACAAAGCCATGTCTAACCCAGCTCTGTTAGAAATGCTACATCTAAAGAAATCCCAATCCCTCTGCACTACATGCTCCAGAGACGTCAACCTCATTACCACAATCAACAGAACAAGCTGGAGGGACAGGTTCATAACCCAGAGACTGCCAATGCTATGGAATAGACTTCCCATACATGTCAAGCCAGAGTGCCTCACTGTCCCTTTTCAAAACAAATTTTGACAAGTGGATGGGAAATAGAAAATTCACCCTGGGGATCACTCCACTGGCTCTACTTGACAGAGGCACTGGGAACTAAAGTTGGGTGGCACAATGCCAGGGTAATCCTATGGGTTAGGCTTGTTAAGACCCCAGGGCCATTAGCCTAGTACACACCTATGAGATGCACAATATAGAAGGCTTTCCTTACCACTGTGGAAACCTGGTGAGCATAGTTTAGATTGCTGTCAATCTGTGCTCTCAGATCATGCACCACTAGGTTCATAGGTAGGTACTAGGCTATCGGCCCTGGAGCCTATACAAGCCCAGCCAACAAGGTACCTTGGCTTTTGCCACCCAAGAATATTATTTTCCTGTGCCACTGTCGAGCAGAGCCACAGAGGTGATCCCCGGGGTGAATATCCCATCCAATCATCAAGATTTTTCTTGAAGAGTTCTAATGAGAAGCTTTGTTTGATATAGATGGGTAGTTTATTCCAGAGTATGGGAAGTCTCTGGGACAGGAATTTATCCCTCCGGCATGTTCTGTTTATTGTGGTGACAAGGGTTAGGTCCCTAGAGCATGTAGCTTGGGGGGATTGGGATTTCTTTAAGTGGAGCATGTCCAACAGCTCTCGGTTTGACATAGCTTTGTATGTTAGGCAGAGATCACCTCTGAATAGGTGATATGTGATGGAGTAAAGCTGGAGTTTTTTGAGACGGTCTGCATAGGGCATCTGTTTGAGGCCGGTAATCCTCTTTGTGAGGTATTTCTGCGGCCTTTCCAGTTGTTGTAGATGTCTTGTGAGGTACATACCAAAAGGGGTGTTGTACTCTATAATGGGTCTAATGAGTGATGAGTAAAGGGGAACAATGACCTCTTTTTTTCTGGATGAGAAACCTTTTGTGATGAGGTGTGCCAAGTAGAAGGATTTCCTGACTACTGTGGCAATGTGATTATCAAAGGAGAGACTACTGTCCACCTGTGTCCCAAGGTCTCTTATCACACTTTTGGTGTTAAGTATACTACCGCCTATGTTGAAGTTCATGGGTACAGAATTTTTACCAAAAGGGATGACAATGTACTTTTTGGCATTGAGCTTGAGGCCATGGCTTTGACACCAGGCATCTGTCTCAGTAAGGCCCTTTTGTAGGATGTCCAAATTGTTAGGAGTTACGATTATGGTTCCTAGTTCGTAGTAATCTGCGAACTTCATTAGCCAAAGACCTTCTGTGTTAGCCTGTACTTCAGAGAAGTAGATACCAAACAGAAGAGGAGGACCCAGGACTGAACCCTGTGATACTCCACTTGTCACTGGTCTGAAGTCGGATTTGGAGTCTGCTACTTTCACAGTGTGGGTTCTGTCAGTGAGTCAGTTGGCAACCCATCTTGTGACATAGGGATTTATACCTAGTTTAGTGAGTTTATCTAAAATTCCAGAGTGGGGGATGGTGTTGAAAGCCTTGGCAAAATCTAGATAGGCTGTGTGAGCCACCTTACCCTTGTCTACGGCTTTGGTGACTGCTTCAAAGACGTCTATCAGGTTTAGGAGACATGATCTGCCTTTTACAAACCCAAACTGGGTGTGGTCCAGAGTTTGGAGATTACCAATGTCTTTGTTTATAAGTTCCATGATGATCCATTCCATGGCGTTGCAGACCAGGCTCGTCAGGCTAATGGGGCGGTAGTTCCTGGGGTCCGTGGTGGCTCCCCCCTTGTGGAGTGGGATAACCGTCGCTGTGTGCCATTCAGCAGGC
This sequence comes from Protopterus annectens, assembly GCF_019279795.1. Lineage (NCBI taxonomy): Eukaryota > Metazoa > Chordata > Ceratodontiformes > Protopteridae > Protopterus > Protopterus annectens. The sequence goes on along the minus strand of NC_056727.1, from coordinate 175,094,845 downwards.
ACAAAGCTTGAGGTGAGGCTATGATTGAACATGGTACTTTGGTGGGGTGCCAGTTCGTTCTGTAGTTCATGTAGAACGCAGCCTGAGATGTTGTCTGGTCCCATGGATGCTGTGTTCTTGGCTTTGGAGAGTGTGTTTTTTACCTGTGCAGCCGTGATTACAGGAACTTTGCATTCTTCCGGTATAGAGATGGGCTCTTTAGGGGGTGAGAGGGGAGGTAAAGTTAGCACTGAACCTATCTGCCAGGATGTTGGCAATATCAGTTGGGTCTGTATATTTAGTGCCAATGTGCTGCAACTCAGAACAGACCTGAGTGTTGCCATTGAGATTCTTGACATAGCTATAGAATGCTTGTGGTTGTCTTTAGAATCAGTGGTGATTTTGTTTTTGTAATTAACTTTGGAGGATTTTATCAGGGATCGCACCTTCTTAGTGAGGCTGACCAGGGAGCTCCTCCACTCATGGGATTTTACTCTCTTTTGCAACAGTTTCTTCCTTCTGTTGTACAGTTTGTTTATGGCAGGGGACCACCAGATTGGCTTCCTTTTTTTGGAGGATAGCGTCTTGGTTCTGTTTGGGATAGCACCATCCATGTGCTCCTGTAATTGCTTATAAAGTACAATTGTGTAGGATTCAGTAGTCATAACTGTATTGTCCATCTGCATGGGTGTCATGAAGTTCACCACGTATGTCTTAAGAAGCATGAAGTTGGCTTTGGAGAAATGTTTTACCATGGTTTCCTCAATGGGGGGTGGGGGCAGGATGTGGATATCTTGGGTAATTAGCTTATGGTCGGATCGGAACAATGAGGTGTTGACTTCAGGTGTGGAACACCGGTCACTCATTTCGGTAATGACTAGATCTAGGATATTGTTGCCCCTGGTGGGGGTGTGGATAAGTTGATCCAGAGCATTGGAGTTTATGAATTCCAGAAAGCGTTGAGTGAAGGAGTTGGTACATGAGTAGTTTTCCCAGTTAATGGTGGGGTAGTTGAAATCGTCCATTATTAGGGTGTTTGGTTGAACCCTAATATTTTCCAGTACATCAAGAAAAGAGGAGTGGGAATCCTGGGGCATGGTGGGTGATCTGTAGCAAGTTACAATTTGGATTGCAGTTTTGCCTAGAGTTAGTTGCACTTGGATAACCTCTGCTGCATTATGCTGAGCAACTAGTCTGGAGGTGTGGATATCCTTAATGAATATGGACACACCTCTGACTTTGGTGTTCCAGTCCTGGTTACATGGCGAAAAGTGTGGTATGAGTTATAGCCTGGTATTGCAGGGGTGGTCTCTGGAGCCTTGAACCAGGTCTCAGTCACTGCACAGATGTCGATGTTCTCCGTTTTAAGGAGTGCCTCGAGTGAGTGCATTTTGAGATTTAGACTTCTAGCATTGAGTAGCATCACCCTCAGTTTTTGCTTGCCTGTTCCTGTTACAGTGGTGAATTTGTCATTTGAACCTTCCCTAAAAAAGGCACTATAGGGGCGGCAAGAACCTTAGCCAGTATCCGGAATCCCAGGGATGATAGGTGCAGGCCAACTCTGGCAAAGCATCGTGGTCTGTCGGCCATGTCATCCCAGGCAGACAGATACTGGATCCCTTTAGAATGGCACCAGAAGCTTAGCCAATTGTTGAAGTCAATCATTTTGTCCTTGTACTGCGGCATCTTTCTGGGTGATGGCAGAATGCTACTCAGGGCTAGGGTCATACCTGCCTGGGCTACAAGATCGGAGAGCTCTTCCATGTCTCTTTTCATGTAGTCCAGGGAGATACGTCTCGGGTCATTCACACCAACATGGACAATGACAGAGTCATATTTGTACTTGTGGAGTGACCTGAGTGCGTGGGTTATGTGGTGGATTCTGGCACCCGACAGGCAGCTGACAGTAACCTTCTCCTTGTTTAGCCTGGTGAGTGGGACATCAGTGTGCCTGACTATAGAGTCACCTATGACTAGTGTGTTGGGTACGTTGTTTTGCCTTATTGGCTGTGATTAAGTGGCACATTGAGTCTGCGGGCTATGTATCATTTGGGTTGTGTTGGGGGGTGGAGGTTGCTTGCATTTCTGCTTTGGAGGTCTCTGTTGCTTGAGCAAATTATTATTGAGAGCCTCTGCGAATGTTTTTGTGTTTCTGTCTGTGGATTTTGGTGGTGTAGATTTAGTGAGACTATGTGATGGGTGTGGTGCAGTGCAAGTGTTTACCTTCTCCTCTTGACTGTCAAGTTCAGTCTTGATTGGAGAGAGCTTTACCTCCAGTTTGGCTGGATAAGTGCATCTCTCACAGGTTGTAGTGTTGGGTGGTAGGAGAGAGGGTTGTCTCTGTACATGAGGCAATTTCTACATTGCCCCAAGATGCCCAGATTCATCAGATAGGAGAGAACACTGGGAGCTGACCCTTGGACATGCCTGAATAAAAAACTATTTTTCTCTAGATAAGTGAGGAAAGTGAGTACAAGAGCTGTTTTTCTCTAAGCAAGTGAGGAAAGTAAGTACCAAAACTGTTTTCCTGTAGGTAATGAGGAAGGTTGAGTGCTGTAGTAATTAGTAGGTTATTTAGTGCTTAGAAGTTCTGAACAAATGCTGATCACGAATAAGCAAATTCAAGTGCTAAAACTAAGAATCTGTATCTGGACTAAACTAGTTACAGGAAAGGGGGGAAACAAGTGCAGATGCGGGCTTTTAAATCAGAAAGTTGAGAGAGATGGAAAAACTGCCCAAATGGCCAATAACTACAGTTTCTGGGCCAGAACCACTCCTTATGTGGTAGATAGGTTACCTAGTGCTTACCACTCCCACTGATAAGCTAGAAGGCTTCCCTCCAACACAGAAAGCTTGGGGGAGCTCAGAAGCTTACATACAGTCCTGGATACAGCAAATCTGAATCTGGACTACACCAGTTACAGGAAAGGTATTTTTATAGATATATATATATATATATAAAAAACACTGCAGTGGTGGTGCTGCAGTAGCGTTGTCACCTCACAGTAAGACGTTGTCCAGTTTGATTCTCAGCTAGACCGTCTTCTGTGTGGAGACTTGCATGAATGGGCGTACCTTCGTTGAAGGTTGCGCATCAGGGCCGGCAACTCGACACATAAAACTCTACTGCTAATCATTAGTGGACCGGAGTTCCACTGTGGCGACCCCTATCCAGGAAAAGCCGAAAGACACCACCAACAACAACAACAATATATATATATATGTATATATATATATATAAAGTAGCTAAAACAGCAGTCAAAACAGTTCTAATGCAGTGCAAGCTAGCACACTTGAGTATGTAGCAATGTTAGACCAAACAGTTTAAAAAATGCAATTAAATTAAAAATGACTAAAAATAAGTGCAGAAGGAGTCTGTTAGGTAGAATGAGGTAAAGAGATGGGACTGGAGGGAGTGTCCCAGATCAAATCTACAGGGGGGCGGGCAACTGCAAAAGCCTCCAAATTTAAACAACACAGGAATAGGGAGGATGGGTATGGGAAAACCAACACCTTCAGCAGAGATCTGAAAAACTATACAGTGAAGCAAAAATAGTGCACAACTCTGAAGTCAGCCAGCAATGATATAAAATTAGTCAACCAACAATTACCAGTAAACAACTCTGAAGTGCCAGAAAAATATACTCAGCTCTGTATATCTCCAGATAGTTTGAAGAGCACTCTGTCAGGACACAGGAAGGCTCCAGCAATGATATGCAGATTTTTACTTAAAGGGGTGCTGCAATATTATAATTAGTGGGGAATTCTGTTTACCAAATGGGGTAATAGTGGACACTTTTGCATTTAGTTTTAGACCGTGACTTTGGCACCAGTCATTTGTGTTAGCCCCTCCTATAATATGCTGACATTATTGGGGGCCTCAATGATTGTACTTAGTTTGCAATCATCAGAGAACTTAGTAAGCCAAAGGCTGTCTACTTTAGCCTGGACTTCTGAGAAATAGATTCCAAATAGTAAAGGGCTTAGTAACAATACTTGCGGTCCAACACTGGTGACAATTCTAATGGTAGAGGTGGAGTCACAAACTTTGACAATATGCATTCTGTTCATCATTCAGTTAGCTACACTTCTAGTGATGTAAGGGTTAACACCTAGCTAGGAGAGTTTTTCAGTGATAACCGAGTGGGGGGGTTGTGTTAAAGGCTTTGTCTAGGTCCAGATAGACGGTATGCACTGTCTTACCTTCATCCAGGGCTTTGGTGACTTTCTCAAAGAAGTGTACCAGGTTCAATAAGCATAATCTACCCTTAATGAAGCCAAACTGGGTTGGATCTAGAGTTTGAAGGTTGCCTAAGTCCTTGTTGATAAGGTCCATGATGAACCCTTCCATGGCCTTGCAGATGAGGCTGGTTAGACTTATGGGTCTATAGTTCCCAGGGTCAGTTGATGGCCCCCTTTATGCAAAGGGATTACTGTTTTCCATTCTGCTAGTACAAAGTCAGTTATCAGATATGGTTAAAGAGAATGACAAGTGGGTTAGCTAGCTCCTGTTTTAGATTACTTAGTAAGCAACCTGGAATATTATCTGCTCCCATTGAGGCCATGTTTTTGACCTTGGGGAATGTAGATATGACTTTATCTCTAGAGATACTAGGTAGAGAACTGGTGTCAGGTATGCTTTGGGATACGGCTGGTGGTGATATGGGGGTGAAGTTTACACCAAATCTATCAGCTAGCAGGTTGGCGATTTCCTCAGGTATGTTGTGAGTTGTACCATCTACTACCAATTTGATACACAGTTGGGCAGACCCTTTTAGATTTCAGATGTAGTTAAAGAATGCCTTATGATTGTCCTTGGCTAGGGATGCTGTTTTAGCTTCATAATTAGCTTTGAGGACTTGACAAGATTTCTGATTTGCTTATTCAATCTATGGAGGGAATTTTTCTTCTGCAGAGGCAGTTGCCTCATGTTCTTGGACATCAGTTTCTTCCTTTTGTTATGCAATCTGTTTATACTAGATGGGTGGCTTGTTTTTTTCAGGAGGGCCTGGTTTTAATGCTATCAGGTACAGCCAAGTCTATACAGTTGCTAAGATGATTATACAGGGCATTTGTGTACATCTCTTCATAGAAATCATTATTGCCTGTGATTGCAAGGGATATAAAAACTTTTATACCATCACTTAGTATGCTGTAGTTTGCTTTGGAGACGTTCCTTAGTTTTTTTGCTCCTTTTAGAAGTGTGGGGTCCAATAGTTAATTCAATTGAAACTGATTTATAGTCCAACCTTACCAGTGAGGGCATCACGCAAGGAACAGTGCAGTGACCACCCATGTTGGTGAGTATATGTTAAGGACATTAGAGCCCCTTGTGTGGGTGTAGACTATCTGTTCCAGAACATTTGCATTGACGAAGTTCAGGAACCTCTGTGTGAGCATGTTTAAGCTCATGTATGTGACCCAGTTGATGGAGGTGACTGCACAGACATCAGCATTTTCCAAGGTGTGGAGTGCTTCCACTGATTGCAGTTTCATGTTTAGACTCCTAGCATTAAGCAGCAGAACCTTGAATTTGTCTTGAGTGGATTTTATGTTGGAAATGTCATTTTGACATTGCCTAAAAAGGCACTATGTTGGAGGCAAGCACTTTAGTCAGTATCTGAAAGCTTAGGGGAGACAGGGGCAGACCATCTGTGGAAACACAGTGTGGCCTGTCAACCATGTCTACCCAGGCTGACATTTACTGGATCCCCCTGGAATGACACCAGAAGCTAAGCCAATCGCCGAAGTCAATAATTTTTTGTTTATATTGTGACATCATCCTGGGTGAAGGTAGAATGCTGCTTAGGGATATGGTCATATCTGCCTGGGACACATAATCTGAGAGTTCAGTCATGTCTCTCTTCATATAGTCCAGTAAGGTACATCTGAAGTCATTCACCCCAACATGGACTATGACAGAGTCATAACAGTACTTGTTGAGTGACCCGAGAGCATGCATGATCTAACAGATCTTGGCACCCGATAGGCAGCTGACTGTGACCTTCTCCAGCCTGGTGAGGGGGTCATCTTTGTGTCTCACTATGGAGTTTCCTATGACCAAGACATTAGGTTTGGAAATGTTTTGCCTTAGGGGCTTATTTGGTGAGACACTAATGTGTGTTATGTGCAGTGGTTTCTATACATGTTAAGGTGTGTGCAGATAATTTGTGCTTGGGAGGTCTCTGATCTTTTGATAGGCTTCTCATAAGTATCTGTGTGTGTGTGGCTTTACATGTTGTGTCCTGAACTTGTGAAGTGCAAGAGTTGAAAACTTGTTTGATATCTTGTGTATTGTTACGCGAGAGAATTGTTTCCAAATTTATAGTGTAATTACATCTCTCACATACAGCATTTGTTAGTCCTAAAACAAAGTGATTGTCAGTATACATTGCCTCAGGATACCCAAGTCAATCAGGCTGGCCAGATAAATGATTGGAAGATGACCACCCATAATGGCAGGTTTATACCCTTGTTGGGGAGTGGGTAAGTTAGATCAGTTTATGATGTAGGAATAAATGAGGGGCTTATTCCTTTGACGTTTCAGGGTGAAGAGCTGTGGCAATGCTGCTCAGTGTGCAGTTCAGTTGCCTGTAGAGCAAAAGGATACTTGGGAGAGTCCTACAAACAGACGTCTAGGGAAAATTTATGTTTCCAGGCATTTGCATCTATATAGGGCAGCTCTAACCCCTGTTGTGCGCTGCACAGCTAACACACAAAAGTGAAGCTTAAATACAGGCAAAATTCAAGTTTTAAAACAAACTACCAGTGGGGGAAGCCCCAAACCCTGAGCCTTTCTCCAGCAATTCCCAACTCAAATGGAGCCACAGCTACACACATCAGCCTCAAGGGTGCAGGTAGGCCCTCTTAATGTAAGATGGCTGGTTTAGATCACAGTGATGCCAAACAGCCTAGATTCAGCAAGTCTGAATCTAGCCTATGCTATATAAGGCAGTAGTACATAATTTCAAAGTGCAGAAAAAATGCAGACACAATTTGCAAAAATGAATCAGGAATTCAAATAAATACAGTTAGCAAAGTGCAATACAAGTTTTAAATATACTTATTTTCAGTTATTTGCAGAGGATGCCTTGGATTTCAATTCAGATGCACTCCAGAGCTTTGGGTAAAGTCACCAAACTGAGCAGCTGAGTTGGTAAGTTTACTTAACACAACTGTACTAGCTTAAACTTGATAAACCTTTGGTAAGGTAGGTCAGACTTATTGTTTTTGGCTTTTTTAGAACATAACATTTGATGTGATGTCAATGTTGCCTTTATTCTCACTGGTGAGTCTAATCTGATCCATCAGATCTATGTGGGCTATTCCAAAAGCTTGAGGCCTTCAGCTAAGCTCATAGGCATTTTTCCCTACCCATAATGCAACTCTCTAGCTTCCTTAGATCTTGTTTGCCACTCTGCAAAGGAGGTTCTGAAGCTAGCTCTGGGCTAAGTACTTTCTTTTTCATTCTCATTTTTGGACTTTTACTCTGGGCTAAGTACTTTCTTTTTCATTCTCATTTTTGGACTTTTACCTTTTGCTATAGTTAGTTATAGTTTCCGATAGTTATTTCCTTTAGACTTTCATATATAGTGAAGTTTCCTTACCCTATTTTTTGTCAGTATTTTTGGTGTGTGTCAGTCCCTTTAACTGTTGATGCCCATTTAAGTTAGAGGGCATCTGACATGCGTCAGTTTAAATTAGAGGACGTTTTACTCTCCATCCTTCCCTTTCCTCGGAGGGTGATTTTTCCAAAAAAAAAAAAAAAAAAAAGTTCTTTATTTCCTTATCTTTCGTGTTCTTCTGGCATGCTTGGAGTGTGTGTGTGTTTGTGTATGTATTTCCTTTTTTAGTAGACCAGAATGTCACCAAAACAGGATGGGAAACCCCTGGGTTTCAAAAGGTGTGAAAAGTGCAGGGAAAATGATGCCCCTTAGCGATTCACACGTGTGTGTATGTATATATTGCTTGGGACCTCTTCACCTTTAAGTCATGCTCCATATGCCATGGCTTTAACCAGAGAGGGCTTATGGAGTGCAAAAATAAACTTATTTTAAAGGGATTGCAAAAAAATGCCTTTTCTGAGGCAATCTCTCCTGAGTCCACTTCCAAATCTGAAGAATCTTTGAAGTGTGCTTTTTCAGCTCCAAATCCTCCATAGAGCCGACTCATAAAGCTCCTAAACTGTCTGCTCCAACAGAACCCTTGGTGCAGACAGTAGTTACTGGATCCAAGGCCATTTCAGAACCATTAGAACCCTCAGCTCTGATGTCTTTGGTGCCTACAGAGTTAAGATACCAGAGCTGTTCACCCTCTTTTGAACCGATAACTTCTCAGCTCGCATCTCCTCTTTTGACAAAGTCTAGGCCCCCTACCCTGTCTACTCGGTCCACCAGAAGTTTGTCCAGTGAAGATGTGGAAAGGGTTGTGCAGAGGTTACTAAAGACACCATCCCTGGCCATGCTTCTATTGGATCAGAACCCAAAGGAATCTGATCAAACACAGTCCATCTCTTTGGTGCCTGTTTCTTCTCCGATTCGTCCCTTGGTTTTGGAGCCAGAAGATTCTGACATCCAGTTTGTGTCTGTATCAGGTCTAGGACCCTCAGCTTCCTTGGATTCGATATCTGCCCCAAGCATTTCCCTTCAATTGGAGCAGGAGACCTGTAGGAGCTGACACTCCCCGGTTGGGTCCATGGAGCCAATTCAGATTTTTTCCTGATCTGACCCTATCTCTGAGGGCTTCAGCACGGGTGAGTTTGGCTTCTAGCTCTGCTTCAGAGCTTCTGTCTCCTGTGCCAGAGGTAACTTAGGCTTTGACAACTTTTTTGTCGAATCCAGGGAGTTTTTGGAGCAGGGGCAAGACTGCCTTCAAAGTTATGAGGAGGGTTTTGACACCATCCCATTCTAAGATGCAGCCTTTATCATATCTTTCGCCCAGTCATGGATAGGTATTTTTGTCCTCTCAAGTGCCCTCTGCACAGGATTGCAGAGACCCCAGGCCTCAGGATGTCCAACAGAGGACCCCCTCTTTTCTGAAACCTCCCCATATTATCTCACTAAGGAGGTCCCTTGGAAGAGTACCTGCAAGAGGAACCATCTTGACACCCTGGAGGAGTCTATCACATCCAATACCGACGTTGATGATGCAGAAGATTCCTCCTGAAGATGTCTCCTTTGTAGACATCCTGGAAATCTTGAATTGGAGAGATGACTGACAGTCCACATCCCCTTCAGCTGAGGAGTCAGTTTACCTGAAGGCTTTTAGGTCTCACCTTTCCACCTCTTGGGTGACTCCTCCTTCTGATGAGCTAATGGATTTAATCTCTTGAAGCTTGGAAGACCCCATATTCCATACAGTCTTACTCCTAGGAGGCCAAACAAGTACATTACTGCCCCAAAGGACAAGGCATTTTTAATGAAAGGTGTAGCAGTTGATGCCATGGTCGTGGCAGTGGCCACTAAAAAGGAGCTATCTGAAACCAGTTCCTCCATCTTTCCTCTGAATAAGGATTTTAGGACCATGGATTGGTATGGGAAGCATGTCTTTTCATCAGCAACCTTTGCCTTTCAGTCTTTGAACTGACTTACCCATTTTACCAGATTACAGAAGGACTTCTTAAAGGAACTTACAGACTCCCTCCAAAGAGCTGTAGCTGACGCAGTGGCAGATAAAGTCAATGTTCAGCTCGCTACTCTCAATTCTATCATTAACTCTTCCATGAGGCTTATATCTTATGCAGCAGGTGAGACGAGTAGGACTGTGGGTTCAGGTATTTCCCTTAGGAGTCAGGCCTGGATGCACCTTTGTGATTTCACGGAGCCCTTCAAGTCTTCCTTCATTAATGCCCCTTTTGATAGCTCTTCTCTTTTTGGGCCTAAAGCGAAGGAAACACTCACCAGGTGTGAACAGGAGGGCAAGACCGTGTCTGCCATAGCAGTACATTTTTCCACACCTGCCAGACGCTTTCCCAAAGGTCAGAGGGTTAGTGGAAATATGTGGTTTAGAAAAACTCAAGTCTTTCCAGGACACACAGGGTGAAAGTTCCCCCGGGGGCAGAGGGGGAAACAATAATGGAAGACACTGCCCATGTAGCAGAGGTGATCTGCAAAATCAGGGCTGTAGAGAATCATTCTTAGGTAGGCCCTTTCAGCGGTCCTGAAGGAGTGCCTTAGTGCTTGCCTCTGGAGGCAGTCGGGGGCGATTGTCTCTGCACCCAGAAACCCGGCAAAAGATCACAAGCAACAGGTGGGTGCAGAACATGATATCCAGGGGATATGTCATTCCCTTCTCCAACTCCGTTCCTGTAAACAAGTCAGTTTCAGACATTCCACTCAGTCAAAAGGAACAAGCAACCTTAGAAGTTCAAAAGTTGCTAAGAAAAAGAGTCACCCAGGAAGTCCCCACAGGCCAGAGAGGATTCGGAACTTACTCAAGATTCTTTTTAGTTCCAAAGAAATCAGGAGACTAGAGAACCATCTTGGATCTCATCAAATTGAACAAATCTGTCAAAAAGACCAAGTTCCAGATGGTAACACTGCAATCAATAGATTTCTGTAAAAAGACAATTGGATGTACTCCACAGACCTTCAGGATGAGTACTACCACATACGGATGGACAGGCGATTCAGAAGGTACTTACACTTCTGGCTAGGAGCAAGTCACTTCCAGTTTCGAGCTCTGCCCTTTGGTCTCACTACAGCCCCCAGAGTGTTCACCAAATGCATGGCTGTAGTGGCATCTCACCTGAGATGCTGTGGAATCTGGGTGTTTCTGTATCTGGATGACTGACTCATAACCGCCCTGACCAAGCACCATCTGATGCAAGTCAGGGACTTTACTCTACAGCTCTGTTCTTCCCTAGGGATTACCACAAATGATGAAAAATCTGCTCTAGAGTCATGTCAGTCCTTGGTCTTCATTGGAGCCCAGATAGACACTACCACAATGATTGCAAAATGTCCACAAGACAGAGTAAACAACTTTTGCCATTGTGTGTGTTGCCTCATCAGAAAGGAACAAGCTACTGCAAAGTTGGTTTTCCAAGTTCTGGGAAAAATGGCTGCTCCATTGTACTCATTTACGTAGCTTGTCTCCATATGAGAATTATTCACTGGTTACTTTCAACACAATGGTCAATTTTGGATCTGCCTATGTCACACAAAATCATGATAACCAATTCCTGCAAAAAGGATCTACAGTGTTGGATTCACTCTCCATTAGCCTGTCAGGGATATCACTTCATCTCTGGGCCACGGTAACCACAGATGCTTCCCAGATAGGGAGGGGGGCATTATCTAGGGAAGACAGTTCAAGGTATCTGGGAACAACACGAGGCTCATTTGCACATAAACTTTCTGGAGATGAGGGGAGTGCTCTTGGCATCACAAGCATTTCAGGACTCCCTCTGGGTATGATAGCAATCCATTTAGACAATATGTCTGTAGTCTGGTTCCCCCTTATGTGCCAGATCTTACCCCCTATATTGAGAAGCCTTGAGGCTCTGGCAACAGCCTCCAACCAGTTTCTCATAGCAGCACACATACCAGGGAAGTCCAATGTGATTGCAGACAAATTGAGCAGAGCCATTTTATGGCCGCACAAGTGGTCCCTCAGTCAGCCTTACTGTGATCTCTTTGCATCACCCATCAATGCCAAATGCAGCAACTACTTTGTCCTGATCCCCCCCCCCCCCAGCAGGGGAGTCAGCAAGGGATGCACTTGTTCACATTTGCCCCCCAGGACTTCTTTATGCTTTTCCACCAATTCCCAAATATTTGCAGAAAGAAAATTAGTTGGAGATGACTAATTCTGATTGCCCCCTACTGGCCTCGCCAAATCTGGTTCCCCTTTCTGCAGAATCATGTACAGGATGGGCCATGGATTCTGGACCCTGCACTGGACCATCTGATTCATCCATCAGGGATGGTTCATCCCAATCTGAACAGTCTCAAACTAGCAGCTTGGCTACTTCTGTTCTCCAGATCATCAGGTTTCCTCTCTACTTAAACATATTTTATTATCCTTCCATAAAACATCTACACGAAAATTATACGAAAGTATGTGGAAGAGATTTGTGGCATGGACCAGCATTAATCAGATAGATCCCTTTACTGCGCCCATACACTCGATTCTAGAGTTTTTGGCAAAGCTGTTCGATGAAGGAGCTGCTACAGCTACGAGTCCAGTTGGCAGCAGTTTCAAATTTTCATACAGAAGAAAATGGTTTGGGAATCATGTCAAACAGATTTTGTAAAGCTTTCCTGAAGGGAACTATGATGATGACGTCCATACAAAGACCCATCACTGCCTTGGGATTTGAATTTCATTTTGTCAAAGATTATCTCCCCTCTCTTTGAACCATCTGCTACCTGTGATTTGAAGTCTCTCTCATGGGAACTGCTCTTCTTAGTAGTTATTACTTCAGCAAGGAGAGTTTGACTTACAAGCCTCATCTGCCAAGCTTCCATACCTAATTTTTCAGGATGACAGTTTCTTTCCACACTAACCCATCATTTTTACCTAAGGTTATTTCAGAAAATAACCTCAATCAATCTATCGAGCTACAAATTTTCTTCCCAAACTTCCAAAATAAAGGGAATATTCTTTTCATCTTCTGAATGTTCATAGACAATTGCATTTCTGCTTAGGAATTCAGAAATCAGAAGGTCAGATCAACTTTTTATTTCTTACTCTGATATTAAGAAAGGCCAGCCAGTCTCCAGAGTTAGCTTATCCTAATGGCTTTCTCAATGTATATCCTTCATTTACAATTCTACTAACAAAACTATTTCAAACCCTGTTAAAGCTCACGCCACTTCTGCAGCCTTTCAAGCTAGAGTACCTTTGGATAATATCTGTGCTGCAGCAACATGAGCAAAATCACATACCTTTATCATTCATTACAAAGTGGATTTGGCCTCTAAGAGTAGAGCATCTTTTGGTTCTGTGGTTCTGAGGAATATTCTCCCATGAGCCACACAAGAATTGGGTAGCTAGGGACGCGGTCCCCCAGTGAGAATAAAGGCGAGATTGACAACATCACATAAAGAAGTTATGTACTTACCATAACTTTCCATGTGTGTTGTCCATCTTTGCCTTTATTCTCACAACCCACCCACCATACCCCCCTGCCTATACTCCTAGGAGACCGAGTAGCTCTAATTGGATTTTTACTGGACTCTATGGCCTCAGAAAGATTGCATAGTGTAATTTACATTCATATACATACATATATGTGTACACACACACACACACACACACACACACATATATATATATATATATATATATATATATATACACACACATATATAATAAAATTACCACCTTATGGATGGTCTGGGGCAAACAAGATCTGAGGAAGCTACGAGTTGGATTATGGGTAGGGAAAAAAAGCCCATGAGCTTAGCTGAAGACCTCAAGCTTTTGAAATGGCCAAGATAGATCCGATGCATCAGATCCGACCCACCAGTGAGAATAAAGGCTGAAATGGACAACACGCATGGAACATTATGGTAAGTACATAACTTCATTTTAATTGTTACTACTGCTTTTTCTTCTAGGCAGAAGCTAAATCAAATGTAAAGTACTTAGAGAAGGAACTTAAAAAAAAAAAAAAAAAGCTGTAGGGCAGACATCATTAACTCTGGAACTACTCGTGCATGGTTGTCTACAGAAGACTTCTTCATGTACTGGATCCTTTCAGATTCTTTCCCTTGCATCAGATATGGCAGTTTACCATGGTTTTGTTGCTGTGCCAAGTACCCTGCTCCCTGAACAAGTAGAGTTATAAGAGATGCAGTATTGCAGAGACAGGTTGTTACATTGATTAAATGATTGTCAAGATGGTAACTGACCTCCACGTCTTTGTCTAGAAGAGAAGGAAGTATAGCACCTTCTGTTAGTTGCCAGTGACGTTATGCTAGATTATTGGCAATCGACTTTCTTTTTGCTGCTCTGGAGACTTGTATTATTTTCCAGAGCAGTATCCCTTTTTAGACATCCAGGGAGCAAGTGCATGATGCTCTGCTAACCATTATTCATACATAGATACCACATAACATTATTTTTTTATTCATCAAATGTCTTATCCCTGGGTGACAATTTCTTTGTTCTTGTGATTGTTCCATGTTGTTCCAGGAGTATTTTTATTTGTACTTTTGAAGGTTGCTTAAACATAATCAGCCCCCTACATTTAGAAGGAGGGTGGGCTCTCCTTTTACCATCTTCCAGATTTGAAGAGTATTAGGGAATCCTTCATAAAATGGTAAAATTAATTTTCCTGTAGTAAGTGATAGTGATTTGAAATTATGCTGGCTTATGGTCCCCTACAGGAGAATGTCATTAACTGGAGTTTTGAAAGCTTCCATATCCTTAAAAGGGGAATGCTGATCTGTTGAAATTTAATTCACACAGACTTGTCTCCTTACTTTATTTGCATCCCATGCTAACAAAGCACTAAGAGACCTTTCATCTCTCACACTTGGAAACTAGACAACTCTCTTTTATGATCACAGAGATGTTTTGTCAGAAAAAGTTGGAGATGTTTACCTCTCATCTGCCTCATCAGCTTCCTGCCTTTTGCTGTAGACTCCCTCAAAGCCAAGTCTTGACAAATACCCTATCATTCATTTGAGATCAGCACTTGCTGTGTGCGTTTTTTTTCACTTTCTCCCATCTTACAGTTGCTGTTGAAAATCATAAGAAAAAAAGGCAAGTCTAATTTTCCTCACCCCACCCCGCCCCCTTTTGAACAGGACAGCCATAGTTCACTGTTCTAGTGAATATGTCAGTCATTCAATGCCTTTTCCATTTTTACAACTAGCTCATAAGAAGGCAGTTTGCTGCAGTTAGACCTTAGATCTGCAATCTATCGGTGTGTACGATCTCATTTTGGTATCCAGTGTCCCCCTCTCCATTTTTCCTTGCTGAAGGAGCCTGAGATCTGTCACAAAAAAAAATTGTTTATCACTGTGAGACAGGTTTCTTTTAACATCTGCACATATTTATTAGCAAAGTATGTGAACTGGTCCTTCTCCAGTCTAGGCCAAGGGCGTATAAAATGTATATGAATATTTAGAGGAGCTAAACAGAATTTTTTTTTTTTTTTTTTTTGGCGGGGGGGGGGGGGGAGTAAAACTTAAGTCCTTGGAGGAAAATAATGTAAACAAATAAGAAATGCAAGTTCAATCAGATGCCAGAACTGAACCCCAGACCTAAAGCTGTGTGACTCAGATCTTAATTACTGAGCCTCCCGACAACCCAAGATATATGCAGACTCAGTTCTGAGGTAATTTTCTCATGTCTTGCAGTATCTGTGTACATTAATGCTGGTCTGCTCTTTCTTTGGCAGAAGTTAATTTCTCAGCTGTTTCTGCCTAGATACCTCCATATATTACCCTGTGGACTCCTATTAGATCAGGGCTAAAATACCTCTTCTGGAATGATATAGATGTCCTTCTATATCACTGTTGCAATATTCTTTAATATAGAGCTCTCCTGCCTAGAATAGCCCCATGTTCGGCCAGTATACCAAAGCCCTATGATCTTATATGCATCATACATCACACGTATGCTCCCCATACAAGTATGTAGGACATAAAGGTGATGTACAGATGCAGTTACCCAGAACTTTGCCGTCAGTCCAAACACCATTATCGTTCATTGGTCTGAATGCCTAGCAGATAAATGCCTCATTGGGGTTGTATTTTTTCCTTTCGTCTTGTATTTTATCTTGCTATACCTAGAGTTCATGTCATCCATGAAAAGAAAATTTCAGTGTGGGGGCAGATCCCCCATAAGGATTGTCGCAAACAGTGTCTCTCTTTGAGTGCCTTCCACAACCATACCTCTTGTAGTATCTGTAGGGTGTTTGTGCCTAAGACACTCACAAGCTGTTTGTCTTCCCTGGCCATTTATCTTGAAAACAAATGGCTTAAACAGTTAGCCCAGGGTAGCATGACAGAATTCATTAACCTCAAGATACCCCTGCTTGGTAAGACGAAGGTCAAGAAGTCTCAGCAGAATTCTTTAGCTGTTCAACCTACACCAGACGTCCCTCTAGGAGTGGGTGATGTAGACCATCTGGCATCTACATCAGATTCGACTAATGTGACCCCATCACAGGCTGGCATGGATCTGTCTTTCACACATCCAGTGAGGCTTTGGAGGCATCTGCTCCAGACATCAAGGAAGAACTGTTGTTGATTATTTCAGAAAGTTCTAGAGGGATTCTGCATATATTGGTCAGGAGGAGATTCTAGGTACTCTTATTAAATCTTGCCAAGGGTCAGAACCTCCAGAATTTGTTAGGGCTGCCATCCCTTTCACAAAAAGAAGGCGAAGCATGTTTCACTGTATCCTAAGGATGCTCAAAGGTAATTGCAAGAGTATACTTGGGTCTTGTTTTCTGCCTTGATGGCCCTAAAGCCTCCTTCAAGGTTTTCAGTACCTGTTCCTCTTTGGACTTGTACCCCTTCTAAATGGGCTGGGAACTGGATTCCTCAGATGAGGATTCAGAGTCTAATGAAGGGGCTTATGGTTCTGATGAGGAGTCTGTTAGCTCTGAGACTCCTTTTGAGGAATTGTCCTTTGGAGACAGAAGTGCTGAGATAATGGAATGGCATAAGTGGGATTCTTCAAAAGTGTCTAATATTCAGAGGAGATATGAGTTTCTTCAGGTGGATATTCTGAAACCCTCTGCTGTTCCTCTGATGTTGGCTACCTTGTTAGACACTTTCATTGCTGCTTCCAAGTCTCCTGATTCTCAGCTTCCTACTCATAAGAAACATGATAGGTTCTATAAGGTAGCAGAGGATTGTCAATGTAAGTGTCACCTTGCTGATCCTACTGTGGTGTCAGTCAGTTCTGACAAACCTTCTAAGCTCTTGGCCTCTTCCAAATTTTGCCTTCTATTAAGGATAGTAGGACAATGGAGAGGATTGGTAAGAAGGTTTACATTGCTTCTACTTTGTCTTTTAGGGATATTAATTACCAGACATGTTCCTGCCTTGATTGCTTAGGCTTGTCAGGTTATTTCTGGCCTCCCTAATTCTGAAAGCAAGTCTTCTACCCTATCTATTATAGGTTGTACTTCTCAAGTGGCTCACTGATCTATCAAGTTTAGCTATGATGCTGCCAATACCTCTTCCAGAGCTGTAGCCTTTGGGTCTGTTATGAGGCATTATTCTTGGCTTCATCTCCAGTCTTTGCTTGAGAACATTAAGGCCAAGTTGCTGGATGCTTCTTTTGATAATAAACATCTTTTTAGGAGTGCTGCTGCTGACCTGTTTGTCTCTTCGAGAGGAAGGCAAAGCCTAGCAGGATCTTAAACATATTTTCACTATCAGTTTCCAAAAGTCCATCCTGACCCCCCTCTCAGGATCATGTGTATCCGGGATGCAGAATTCAGATGGTGCTAACTCTGACCGATCTTCTACCTACAAAAGTTTTGTCATTGACAGCCGTCCTTCAGTCTCTTCTTCCTTTGACTGTCATTCCAGCCAGAGAGCTTCTTCGGGCTCTAGGATTCATGGCTTTTGTTTCAATGCTCCCTTTTTTCAGACTGCATATGCAGAAGATTCAGTGGTACCTCAAGTTGGTTTGGCTGCAGCATTAACATCCTCTGGATTTCAGTGCATTTCTCCTTCCTTGTCTAAAAAAGGAATTTGAGTGATTGATTCAACAATTTGTTCTCCACCCAGGCCTGCCCTTTCAGCATCCAGTCTCTTCTCATGAATGGTTCACCAATGCCTCAGACATGGGGTGGGGGATTTCATGTGGTCACCTAAAAGTTCAGGGTGTCCCCCCCCCCCCCCCATCAGAAGTCAGGCTGTCTCAACATCAAAGAGATGAGAGCTCTGATTCTGGCCCTTAAGGCTTTTCACCCCTCCTTCTCTCCAGACACTTTGAAGGTGCACACAGACAACACTACTGCTGTGGTATGTCAACAAGCAGGGAGGCACAAAATCTTCCCTTCTCTGCAGGTTGGCCCTTCAGGCCTGGGAGGTGTCTGTCAGTTATCAGTTAGCTCTTCAGGCAGTATACATTCCTTCAGAGTGCAGTTTAGTGGCAGACTCTTTGAGCAGGTCCAGAATGCAGACTTTTGAGCAGATGCTTCACAGAGACGTGTTTCTGGACATTGTCCATTGGTGGGGTATTCCTCAAGTACAGGTTTTTGCCTCCCTTCTGAGCAGGCAGATTCCTAGCCTCTGTTCCAGAGTGCCATGCCATCTGGCATGATGGACGCTATTTCTTTTCCTTTTGAAAGGGATGTTTCTTTATACTTTCCCTCCTCTTCCACTACTTCCATGAGTCCTGAAGAAGATTTAGCTGGACTCCCCTAATGTTTTGCTAGTGACTCCCTTTTGGCCAAGGCAGCACTAGCTCCACCTATTATTGCATCTGGGCAGGGGCAATCACCACTAGCTGACCAGTTGGACATCCTTACACAAGACAAGGGGTTTCTCATTCATCCTCACTTGTCCACTCTTCATCTAACACTGTGGGTGATAGTATTTGATCCCTTTTAGGCACCTCTTTTCTGAGGATGTGCTAAGGGTTTTACAGGAGGTAAGAAAGCCAACAACTAGAAGCTCTTGTATGCCCAAATGTAAAAGATTTTCTGTCTGGTGCCATGCTTGTAACCAGGACCCTTTTTCAGTGAGAGTCCCTTTGGTCCTCTCCTATTTGTGTGAGTTGTTCCAGTCTGAATTGGCCTATTCTTCTGTGAAGGCCCATTAGTCAACCATTTCTGCATTTTGCCCTTGAATCCTCCTTTGGCTTCTTGTTTTGAGGTCAAACAATTTTTTAAGGCATCCTGCATCTTAGGCCTTCAAGGAAACCTATTCTTCATCCTTGGAACCAAAATTTTATTTTGGAAAAATTGACTCGGGCTTCTTTTGAGCCTGCAGATTCTGCTTCTTTGCAAAATTGTACCTAGAAGACTGTCTTGTTGCTGGCTCTTAATTCTGGTCGGAGGGTTTATGAGCTTTAGGCCCTTATGGCCATTCCTCTTTTTTGTTTATTTACAGGGACAGGGTGTCCCTTCTTACTACTCCTCCATTTATGCCCATGGTGGTAAATTAGTTGACCTTAGTACAGCTCCCTTTCTTTTTCCCTTCTCCTCAGTCTACTAGTGAGAGGGTCTTGCAACCATTGGATTTGCACAGACAGCTCAGGTACTGATTTGATAAAACTTAGGCCATTCTTAAGTCTGTCCATCTTTTTGTTTCTTTTATCCCAGGACATTGGGTTTGGCTATTTCTAAGCAGACCACCTCCTCTTGGATAGCTAAGGCCATTTTTTTTTTTTTTTTTTTTTTCATGACAAATCCTTGTCTACTTCTGACAGAACTCACTCCACTAAGGCTGTTGCCTGTTCTGGTGCTGTCTTCAAGGGGTTGGACATCAATTGGCTACTTGGCCTTCAGCACATACCTTTACTAAGGATTATCAACTGGATATGGTCTCTAGGGCCAGAGCAGGTTTTGCTAGAGCCATTTTGTGTGGGTTTGTTGAGAGCTGTTCTTAGCCTTCCACCTCCCATTTTGTTTCTTGAGCTTTTTTTACTCTCTGTATAGTGAAGAATACTGCAGCAGTGATATTAAAAGGACATAGTACAGTTGTGTAAAATCTTACCATAACAGTAGATGTCCTTCTCATCACTGTTGCAGTATTCACTCCATTCCTGCAACGCCTTCTTGTTTGTTCTGTTTTTTTGTTTTGAATTCCCTTCTGGCTGAGGGTCTCCCCTTTTCTTCTACATCTTCTCCTTCTGGATGTGCACAGACTCCTTTGTCCTATGGAAACTCTTCTTTACTGGGGTCATTCAGTTCTAGGTAACTGTGTTTATAAATCACCTTTATGCCCTACATCCTGTGCAGGGAGCTTATGTGGGATGTACGGCACATACAAGATCATAAGGTTTTAGTATACTAGCCAAACTTTAGGCTATCCTCGGCAGGAGATACCTATAGTAAAGAATACTGCAACAGTGAAGAGAGGGACATTCACTGTTATGGTAAGATTTTATGGTAAAATTTTACACAACTGTACTTTCCAGTTACCTCAGCTAGAAGGATTTCCAGTTACAAACTGATGCATAAAGATTCTTATAAGGTCTTCAACTGGATAATTTCAGATCCAAACCTTTCTTAATGCCAAAGGTGTATTTTGAAGTCTTTCTAAACTAATCTGATCAAGAACCAACCTTTGTTTTCCTAACTAGAACAAAGGTGAAAGAATATTGCATATAATCAATGTGCACAGATAGGTTAAATATTTTAATGGGTTACCCAAACCTCCAATTTGGTCTGATCAGTTACTTTCATGTTTATGAAGAAAAACATAGATGTTCATTGGGTTTACCTTTATATTGTGGATCCTGATATGGGCGACACGGCTTCCACGAATACCAAAATGCATACGTCTCCAACATCGAATTCCGAATATGCGAACGGCAAAACCTCGACCCTTTTTGACCTATGGTAGCGTTGGTGGGGAGGTGTTGCGTGGCCGGAAATGTCGAATGTTTTTCGATGTTTAAAAATTTTCATAGTTTTGGTTCACACAAACCGAGTCGATAAAGTGGCCATTCGACAAAGTGTGATCGATTTAAAGGTAAACCTGTTCATTGTAGTGTTCATTGCTGTAGTCCTTACTTTTGGGGATTCCTGCTAACAGCCTGATATCCAGAGCTTTACCTTATCTCAGAAGGTATTAGCCAACACCCTTCCACCATTGCACAAGGGTGTCACTGACATAAGAGGTGCATCAGCAGACACTATCTTGGGTCTTTCTTATCGTGCTGTATCATTAGATTGTTAGCCAATGTCTGATTCTGAGTCTAGTACTAAAACTTTTGTAAAGTCAATAATTGCCTAGCTTGTGGGAAGCAGAAAGGTTCAGAATCTTTGTTTGTTTTGCCTCCGTCAAGAGCAAAATGTAGACTCTTGTCCACATTGTTCCAATTCACACCTCAAGACAATCCCTAAGAGAAGGTAGTCTGTCCAGGAGTCTGAAGCCAAAAAGAATCTCCCACTGAAAAATAAATATTCTGACAAAGAGACTGGGAGAATACCTATGGATGGGTCTTGTCTTACTAGGTCTGTGATTCCTGGTATGCAAACACATTTATTTCTAGCCCTTGCCATTGGAATTGATTTCAGCTGAGGCCTGTGGCATGACTACTTTGCAGGCTGCCATGCCTTTAGTATCTTGTATGGTCCCCAAGACCGGTAATTCTACTGCACTTCCAAATACCAAAGGCCTATCAGTGACAGGCCTCATATCCTTATTACTAAAGGGAAGAGTGGTATCTCCACAGTATTCCTCTATGAGTAAGTACCTGAAGAGCGGATCAAGATGAGTCACCCACCCATGACCTGAGGCCTCCACGATAGTTTATCTCAAGCCATGTGGCTTAAGTCACCAAAGACTAAACCATTGCTAGCTAGTTTACTTTAGCATATATCAAGTACTGCCTCAATTTCCTCTTCCTCCCATGCTTCTACCAACCAAATTGTTCACTTGGTTCATTATTTTATGTGTTTTTGAAATCCACTCAGCAGTGGAAATGCTTGGTGTCTGGGGCATCCTCTAAACAAAGAAGGGCGAAACCTGCAGTTCAGGATTCTGATTCCCATAATTCTGATTCAGATTAACTGGTTGGCATTGGCTATATCCCTTCTGCCACTACATATGAATCAGACAGTGAGGACATGTTATCCCATGATTGTCCACCAGAGGATTTCTTCTTTGGAGATGCTCTCCATAAAATGAAGGAAGAGTTCTAGCGAAAGTCTAAGTACAGTTCTCAGAGGCATAGCTCAGATACAGGGCTTTCATTGGCCTGCATGAGCCCACAGCACTTGCTGTTCTCTAGTCATGGATGTCCTGGAGGATCTACTCAGTAGTGCATCTATGGAGACAGGCCCCCCCCCCCCCCTTGTCCTAAGGAATCTTGACTGCTTTTGTAGGATGAGGGATTCCCACAAATTCATTTATAAGAATCCTCTGGTTGATCCAGATGTGGTGTCCCAGAAAAGGCTGTATTTTGGCTTAATGCAGGAACCCTACTCAGTGACTGGGAGAGTATGATGCTTGACAGAGTTGGGGGAAAGATGTACACTTCTGCTGTTGATCTTCCAGAGATTTGAACTACTAGACCTACATGTTTACCTTTCTTCAGCATCTGCTGAAAAAGTGAAAGCCCAGGTGGGGGGGGGGGGGTGGCTACTACAGGATAAAGATATGAAGTAGGTCACAGAGTTTGCAGCATCTCCTATCAGATCAGGTTGCAAAGCACTCTGTGAAATGTGGTTGTGATGATGTGGATGCATCATTTAGGGCAGCCAACACAAGACCTGTTATTTGGGGGCATGCCTGGTTGAGGACACTGCCTCTTCCAGACCATGTGACATCTCTTTTTAATGTACCTTTGGGCAAGGATCTCCCCTTTGGATCCCCTGCTGAACAAGTTTTAAAGAGACTAGAGGAAAAGGGCTACATTGTGCATTCAAGCAGCTTTTTCAGGCCCAGGCTTCTGAATTCAGCAGAAGCAACCCAATCATTGCTTGGCACTTTTACCCTAATCAAGAAAGAAAAACTTTGGAAAAGGTAAAAGAGAATGGCAAATAAGACCAAAAGAAAAGCCTTACCCCACAAGGCTAAGCTCTCAGAGGGTCCAGCTTTGTCATAGCTGTGCTGCCCTTTCCAAGCCCACTCCACCCCCCCCCACACACACACACACACACACAATTCCTCCATTGTTCTTCCTTCAGAGGGGGTGGAAGGGAGTTAAAATCTCTTGTCAAAAATTGGCTGTGGATCCGTAGGTCCTAAGCATTCTTCACCAGTGTTTCTAAGAATCCCAAACTGCAGAGTAATTCCTTCAGTTTCCGAGGATGAGTCAGACCTTATAACTGCAGACTTAAATGAAATACAAGCATCAGCAACCAGAAGGAAGGCTCCCTTTAGGTAGGAAAAGCAAGGGTTTTAACTCCAGACATTTTCTAGTCCCAAGAAAGGAAAGTGCTTGACAACTCATTCTGGACCATTCAAACAAACAAATTTCTTATTGTTCCAAAGTTCAGAATGTTAGCTTTCCCCAAAGTTTGTTACACTTACTTCCAGTGCAGGCTTTAATGGTCATCCTTGCATGGGGGGGGGGGGTGACCTTTCCAATTCACATCCTTGTGCGTCGACTTGTCTGTTGCACGAGATTCTTTAAGGAACACCTGGCTTCAGTGATCTCTTTCTGCAAGTCAAAGTGTATCCATATTTACCCTTATATGGACAACTTTCTCATCCTAGCATAATCCAGGTAGGGAATAAACAAAGCTTAGAAATTCTCCCAGAAAGGCTTCATCGATCTGGGTTTTACCATCAACAAGAACAAAATTAAACTTAACCCTCTGAAGGGACAATGTCTTTCAGTGGACACTTCTTGATACCATCCATCCATCTGCAAATATTTTGCAGCAGAAAGCAGCAACAGTAGTAGAGTTCTACAGAGTGTTTACTTGTCTGCCTGCATTCTAATAGTGCCATTGTCCCTTTGAAACATAAGAAAGCTTCAGCTGGACCTAAGAAAGGGATATTGTCAGTGCACCCAGGCTGTGAAGACCATTTGCATTAGAAAGATCTCATGGTAGAATGCACAGTGCGGATTCAATCCAGTGATACCTTTCAGCCCATCTCAGCTTCCTTAGATCTAGCCTGGGGGAGCCTATATGGGCATTCTGCAAGTTCAGAGGACATAGGACAGCAAGATAAAAAAAAAAGAACATATAAGAATTGAGGGTTGTCAAGATTAACAGAGACAGCACTGTTGTGATGTACATAAATGGGAGAACCACTTGTAACATCTCTGCAAGCTTGTAGTGCATACCTAGTAGATAGCACATGGGTAGGCACAACTGACTGCAGCCTAAATTCTCTCACAACAAAATATGCTAGCAGACTGAGCAGATTCCCTGTAGGCCTTTGTGAATGAATGTTGAACATGGATTGCTTTCTTGACTTGATCCGAATGTGTATTGTACCAAAAGAGGACTTGGTTGCCTCACCTTTAAACAGGCAACTGAGACATTTCTGTTAATAGCAACTCAGAAAGATTAGCAGCACCAGTTCCTTCTCCTTTATGGCCTGACAAGGGGAAAAAATGAAAGGTGTTGCCTCAGCATATGGATTTCCTAATGAAAAACAGATGGTCTCTTTTACACCACAACCTGGTCACCTTTAAAGCTAAGAGCTTGGATGATTTTATATTAGTTCCAGGTCATGATGTGTATTCTTAAGACATGCTAAAGATTGTGTGGTAGGTTAGGAAACTAAATGCAGGAAAATGATATGCAGCTGAGTGGAAAAGGTTCTCCGTCTGGTACCTGTCCAGGAACTTAGACCCAAGCAGGGTTAAGGTGGTTCTCTAGCATGGAATCTTAACCGTGCTTTAGTAAAATTGACTTGTAACCCTTTTGGTCAGCTGCTGCTCTTCCTTTCCAGTTTTTATTCTAGAAGATGCTGTTTGTCGTCCCTGTTACTTCTGCCACAAGAATTATGTTATGCTTTAATGTGCAGAGATGAATGGTTCCTTTGGTATGCACAGATAGCTGATTTTTTTTTGTTACATTGGATTAGAGTTTAGAAAATATGATCAGCTGTTTGTCTTCTTGGAAGAAAGAAAAGAAGGGAGGCTAGTAAACAAAAAGACTCTCCAGATGGCTTAGTTATTGCATTTCATAGTGTTATACAGCTCCTGGTTGATCTGACTCAGGGCATGTTAGAGCCCACTCCCTGGAGCCACTGCACCCACTACAACCTTCCCCAGAGGCAATGCTGCAGGCTGTTTTAGAAGCATTATCTTGGATCTCTGTTTGCACCTTCTGTAGATACTGGAATTTCAGGATATCTTCTAGAGAAGGAGCAGGATTCATCTCTGCTGTCATATAGGGCTTTATCTCCAGCCATCAGTTTTGTTTATGCTTTGGGAATTCTTCCAAAGCTGATGACTGCAGCAGTGAATACTATGAAGAACATAGTACGGCTGTGTTAGGAGCTTACCACAAATGTAAATTTTCAAATAGATTCACTCTTCTAGTCCAGCCACCCCTTTCTTTTTCTGACTACTACTATTTCTTTGTACCATAGTTTGGGGTGAAACTTTCTGTATCTTTGATTTCACTTCCCTACTAGGCGCCCCTCCTTTTTTTACCTGCACCTATTGTCTGGAGTGGCAAATTAGGGACATTGTGGTGGATGTGGTGCAAAGAGGGATATTGCCATCTGGTTCATTTGATCTTTGGTGTTCTACTTGGTGTTGGCTAAGTCAAGAAAGATCTAGAGATGATGTCAGCTGGCACACCTTTTATACTGCATGTTTCCACAGTGGTGGGAGAGTGCCTGCTGAGGCCCCAAAGGTGAGAGAGAAGTTTTGAAGGTTGGGCTAGCCAGATAGGAGCCCAAACATGAGGACTGCAACAGTGAATCTACTTGAACAGCTGCATTTATAGCACGTTCCTAACACAACGTTAATTTGTTGAGCCACTAGACAGGCTTTTTCCAAATGTTACAAGTTTTCTTGTCTTTTGTGACAAGTGCTACACATCTGACTGGGGAGGTTAGAGCCCACTTTACCAGATCAACGATCTTCCTGACAACCACCTTCAAAAATGTTTCTGCAAAGCTTTTTTTGAAACTGCTGTTTGGGTAGCCATCCATGTATTTTCCAGGTATTACAGGTTGGATATGTAGCGTAAAGCTAAAATAAAATTTTCTTCAGCTGTCCTGCAAGAAAATGTCTTAACTATCCACCCATTTGTAGAAGCTGAGAGGTATGCCCTTTGTACTCTAGTCCATTTTGCAATTCCTACCTCACTGTATCATTGCACTAATGTCCTGCTGACCATAGCAGTGTCTATGAGTAATGGAAATTATTGTTATAGGACTGTTTTCTACACATCCTCCCCCTGGTCATGCACATTTTATCAGTATGATAGCTCTGTGTTAGGTTACAGACTTTATTTGGTTTGCCATGTTTACTTAAAATAGTAACTGATGAGGCTATGTTGTTAAGTTACCCTTATTATTATTGTTGATAGCATTGAGATTGCTTTACTTCTCTTGAGGTTGTTTCATTGTGTTCCTGTTACTTCTAAGCTTGGTTAGGCTTTTATCTTCCAATGTCTTCTTCAGGAGCATTGATATTTACTTATATCGCTGATGTTTAAGGGCTCCCAGAAAGAAAAACAGTAATAATGCACAGTGCATCTTTTTTAGGTTTCCCCCTAAATTGGAATCTAGAGGTGTTGAATAAGGAAAAGGCTTTCTGATATGTCATATCTTCCTAGTGTGCAGAGTAGTTTGATGAAATTGTCCATTTACCCATCTGATTTATAAGAATTCGAAACCTCTGATAGCAGTTTCTTTTTGACATACTCTGAAGGAATGTGTATCCCTTATCCCTGCTTCTACCCCAGAGTTGTTTCTGGACTTCTTTCGGCCTAAGAAGGTATTGCTTTGTCAGTTTGGTGTAGGCTGTAGTCTGTCTTTAGCCTTCCCTTTCCTTTGACTGCTTAAATCTTTAAAGATATTTGCATATGTACTAAACTGCTTGCATATCTTTTCACTCCTGGTAAATCTATTTATGAATTTATTTCCTTTTTCTGTTTTGAAGCACAGGATTTCTGGTATCCTGCCTCATATTTTAATATTGTATATATCACCCTGCGGTGAGCTGTAGAATTAACTGCTGAGGGACTCCTTACTATGATTCAGAAGCAGGTTCTTCTTGATATGTAAATTAGAATGTTATTTTCATATTCATAGTTGAATGTTAGGCTAGCTACACTGAAGGGCAATTTTTAAGCTTACCCAATAACCTGGGGTCAGTATCAAACTGTGTACCTTGTGTCTATAAGGTAAAGACATTCACCATTATGCCAAACATTCACATTGTAAAGGAATCTAGACAATAACCCAAGGTCAGAATCAAACACTATGCTTTTTATATCTGTAACGTCAAGACCTTTGCCATTATGCCATCCCATGACTCTAAAAGTATTATTTAGTTGGATTTGAAACTTTAATCACATGCATCCTTTATCAAGAGTCAATGCACTTGCACCTTGTGCCACAGACATTCATGACTTCAGAACTCTGTGGCATACTTTCCTACCATGACTAAAGTACCAGCCAAGACATATATCTTAAGCACTAATTAAACTGATGAATTACTGGATCCATATACGATTTGCAGCAGAATATATCTATGGATATGCATGGATCTATTTAAATTTATCTAATGCACTAAGCTAGAGTTAATTTGACTGACTAGCATTTTTTATCAATCATTAATTTTATCTAAAATGCTTTAAGACAGAGAAAATGAACCAAAAATAAATGTTTTTTTTTTTTTTTTTTTTTGCAGGAGGAACCCCCCCCCTACAACCCACACCACTTTATTTGGATTAACTCTACAGTTCCATAACCACAGGAAATTGAGAGAACACCACACACACACTGAATCATTGTTGACCATATTTAACTTTCTCTGTGGTTGTGTGACTGTGAACTTAGTGGTATTTAAGTAAGGGGGTATGGGAGGAGAAGACCCCCCCCCACATGGGGTTGCAGGGGGGCTTACCCCCTGCAAAGACATTTTATTTTGGTGCCTTTTCTCTATTACATTTTAGATAAAATTAACTGTCAATAAAAATGTTTTGTCAATCAAATTAACTTTAGATAAAAATGTGTCAATTTAGTGTTGGAAAAAAGTACATTAGATAAATTTAAATAGAGCCACGTGTGCATGTGTGCATGTATGTATGTATACACACAGGGCAGCACAGTGGTATAGTGGATAGTGTTGTTGTATCAGTGCAAGAGGTTCTCTTGTTCACTTCTCTGTTGGGATGCCTTCTGTGTGGAGTCTGCATGTCATCCCTTGGTTCACATGTGTTTTCTCTAGGTGCTTCAGGTTCCTTCAAAATTCCAAAGCCATGCAGTAGGTAGATTGTGTACTCTAAACTGGCCATGTGAGTGCATATGTGAGAGAGTGGTATAAAGGAACAACAGTGGCAGAGTTAGCCACCTGGTGGTGTGAGACTTTTCTCTAATGATTTGCACTGTCAAAGTGACATCCCGACCCCATGTGTAAAATGGGAAAAGGGGTTGTGAATGGATGGATGTATATACAGAAACACCAACCCAAAGTATGTATAAGACAGCAATCCACAAAATAACATCCACAGAAGGCACTCCAGTCAAGGACATATTTATTAATTATATTTCTTTCACCCAAGTCTCCTTCTCAAGCAGCCAAAGATGGGGGCAAACATGAAGCAACAGCAGCAAAAGTCCATGATGTAGACTGAACAGTATTTTTGAAAAATGTGGCTGTTAAACATAGCCATCAAAGACCAAAAGGTCTTCTATCTTTTTCTCAAGAAGCGACCAGGAGATCAGAAAGATTGACAGGCAGCTCGGCCAAGCCTCAGAGTCTGTTGGATTTTTACTTGCCCAATTGGATGAGCTCAAGGAACAGAGGGGGCGTGCCAACAGAGGCAGGAAGAGACCTTGAAACAGGAGCCATTGAGGACAAGTGTTTCTGCAACTTTTTCTTTTTATTTTCTGGACATTGTGCTATGTTAGCTGATAGTATTTATAATTTTACTCAGGAGCAGTTCAATACTGAACAAATTGCAGTTAAGAAAGGTTTGTTTTTTAGAGTAAATTTAAGTCAAACATTAGTAGACTTGAAGTTATTTTGCAGGAAATATTTAGAGGACAATTCCATCATCCCTGCCCATCCTACAGTACTATAAATGGTGTCATTTCTGTATACCCAGTTTATTGCAACTGTTTTCATTTTGTTAGGGTCCACAAAACCTAGATGCAACCATCGGTACTGTATGCTACAGCCTAACTGCCCCTGTGCACACTCATAAGAGCCCCACTTAGTCACTCTCTGCAGGTCTGTAAGCCTATTAATTGTAATTTGAACATGTCCAGTAAACAGTAATATTTGGCCTTTATATACTGTCAACTGTGCAGTCCTTGCCTACAGTGATAAAATATTTTATTGTGAGAAACTGTTGTTAGAAACCATAATACCTAAACGTTAAACTGTGTTATGACCAGTTTCAGTCATGCCAGCCAAACCTCAGATTATCTTCCATCATTAGCTATGTTTTGTCTAACAGCTGCTTTATATTTCAAATGTAAACCCGCCCCCACACATGCTTCATCTGACTTAGCATAATCAATTTTATTACTTCTGCCATATTGAGGCCATTACATAATAACATTTTCTGTGTTTTCACAGGTTCTATAATTGCAGTTGGGGTGGGGGGATTTAGTATAATCTTAGCATTGCCATCCATTGTCATTCCTGTCTTGATAGTGGATGCCTCGTATATACTTACATCAACATTTCCTTAACATTCTTGGGATTTCCACCTATTACTCTGGCGAGGTGTCGCCTTGTGCAGAGCTGATTTAGCAGACAGCTGAATTCAACTGACTGTGGGCAGAGTTGGAATCTTTCTGATATTCCAAACTGATAAGTACACTTTTTGCAACTCAGTATGCACTGTGTTGTATATTTGCTTTATTGTTTATTTATGTGCGGTACTGTTTTTGTCATTTGCTGCTGTTGTGTGCACTTCATTTCTCATGGTAACTCAGAAGCTTGTTTCAGGTGGGGGTTGTTGCGCCAGCCCATCTTAGCTGTTAGTCATTGCCTGAGGTGTATTTTCTGTGTTGTACCTACATTACAAACTGCATTTCTGTGAATTTGTGCAGAACTGATATAGCAGACAGCTGAATTCTCCTGACTGTGAGTAGAGTTGGAATCTTTCTGATATTCCAAACTGATAAGTACACTTTTTGCACTGTGCTGTATATTTGCTTTATTGTTTATATATTTGCTGCACCGTTTCTGTCCTTTGCTGCTGTTGTGTGCACTGTTTGTTTCTCCCTGCCCTCCCGAGTGTTCTTCTAGTCTTAAACGTAGTGGCTTTGGATTTGCCCGCCCCTGCTATAAATTTGATCTTGGTCACTGCCCCCAGTCCAATCTCATTTGACCGCTCAACATAGTGCAGTGAGATTATTTGGGCAGGACTACCCCCTTGCTACTTTTATTCAGCTGCTTTTACTTTAGTTGTGTTATTCATACTTTATTACCTTATCTTTGCTCTGTGCTCTTAAATGTTTGAGTGCTTTTATTTTGCTGCTTGTTAATAGCCTAATTAAATTTTTCTGTTATTCTAAGCATTTTAAGCCTTGGTCTTAGCACATGTGCTTCAGGTGAGTTGCTTTATATTTAAAAAAGTTTCTTGTGGTCTACACTCTTGTGGACAAACCCTTAACAAAACTTTCTCTCCATAAAGTCCTGCATACCATTGCTAGACTCTCCTTATGTTCTGACTGTCTGCTTCTCAAACAATCTGGAAATATAGAGCTGATAAGTATATTTTTGGCACTTTTTAACTGTTTTCTGCACTGTCTTAATTTTTGATTGACTTAAACTGTCTCCATTTTTTATTTTTTCCTAATTTACTGCTTTCTGCACTTGTTTTTAGTCATTTTTTTAATTTAATTGCATTTATTTTAAACTGCATTTGCCTTGCTATTGCTGCACACTCAAGTCTGCTAGCTTGCACTGCATTTAAATTGTTTTTACTGCTATTTTAGCTGCTTTTCTGTAAAAAAAAAAAACAAAACAAAAAAGTTCTAAGATTCTTTCCACCTTTCCTATAACTAGTCTAGCCCAGATACAGATTTGCTGTATCCAGGACTGTTTGTAAGCTTCTGAACTTCCCCAGACCTTTCTGTGTTGCAGGGAAGCCTTCTAGCTTATCAGTTGGAGTGGAGTGGTTTCTGGCCCAAAAATTGTAGATTAGTGTCCGTTTGGGCAGTTTTTCCATACCTTTCAACTTTCTGGTTTTAAAGCCTGCATTTGCACTTGGTTCCCACCTTTCCTGTAACTAGTCTAGTCCAGATACAGATTTGCTGCATCCAGGACTGTTTGTAAGCTTCTGAGCCCCCCCAAGCATTTCTGTGTTGGAGGGAAGCTCTCTAGCTTATCAATGGGAGTGGTAAGCTCTAGGTAGCCTATCTACCACAAGAGGAACGGTTTCTGGTCCAGAAATTGTAGTTTATTGGCTGTTTGGTCAGTTTTTTCAAAAGCCTGCATTTGCACTTGTTTCCTGCCTTTCCTGTAACTAGTCAAGTCCAGATACAGGTTTGCTGTATCCAAGACTAAGCTTCTGAGCCCCCAAGCCTTTCTGTGTCGGAGGGAAGCCTTCTAGCTTATCAGTGGGAGTGGTACAGATTTGCTGTATCCAGGACTGTAAGCTTCTGAGTGGTACCAAAAAGTCTGCTCTTCAATTTTTCTCTTAGATCTGCTAGTTCTCCCCTCACCTGTACTTTTACTAGCTTATTAGTCTAGCACTTTACCAGACTTCTTGTAGCAATTATTGTAGACCACAAAAGTGCTACCAACATTAAACCTTCTACAAGGAAACAAGCTCCAGTACTTATTATTAATGCCAACCCCTCCAGGCATGTCTAAAGTTCAGTTCCCTGTGCTTTCTCCTATTAACCTGGTGAACTTGGGTATCCTAAAGCAATGTAGCAACTGCCTCATGTACACTGACAACCCTCTCGTCTTACCTGTCAGTACTCAGACTTGTGAGAGATGCATTTATATATCCAAATTGGAAGCCACGTACTCTCCAGCCAAGACCGGAATAGCTGGTCAGTTGGAGATGGTCAACACTTGCACCACACCACATGGAACACATAGCCCTCCAGAACACACACCAGCACTGCCTTCACATAAAAACACAAACTACACACCCACCTTTGCAGAGGCTCTCATTAAAAATCTACCCAAATAGCAGAGACCTCCAAGGCAGAAACACAGTCGACCACCACAACACAGCACTAATCACGAGACACATAACTCTGCTAAACAGTGTGCCACTAAACCAAAGCCCCTAAGGCAAAACAGCATGCCCAACACACTAGTCATAGGTGACTCAATAGTGAGGCACACTGATGTCCCACTCACTAGGTTGAATAAGGAGAAAGTAACAGTCATCTGCCTGTCAGGTGCCAGGATCTGCCACATAACGTATGCACTCAGGTGCCTCAACAACAGGCACAAATATGACTCTGTCATTGTACATGTGGGTGTGAATGACCTGTGACCTACCTCCCTGGACTATATGAAAAGAGACATAGGGGAGCTCTCAGATTATGTAGCATAGGTGGGCATGACCCTAGCCCTGTGCAGCCTCCTACCATCACCCAGCATGATACCACAGTACAAGCAGAAAATGATTGATTTCAACAATTCGCTAAGTTTCTGGTGTCATTCTAAGGGGATCCAGCATCTGTCTGCCTGGGATGACATGATTGAAGGACTTCAATGCTTTTCCAGAGATGGCCTGCTTCTGTCACCCCTGGGCTTCTGGATACTGGCCAAGGCTCTTGCCACCCCTATAGTGCCTTTTTGGGCAGTGTTCCAAAGACCAAATTACCACCGTAAAAGCTACAAACAAATGCAGTCTGAGGGTCATGCTGCTCAATGCTAGAAGTCTAAGTCTCAAAATGTACTCACTTGAAGCACTCCTTAAAATGGAGAACATCGACATTTGTGCTGTAACCGAGATCTGGTTCAAGGCAGCAGAAAGCACCCCTGCACTACCAGACTATAACTCATTTCACACCCTTCAGCCCCAGAACTTGGACCGAAGCACCAAAGGCAGTGGTGTTTCTATATCCATATTCATAAAGGATGCGCACACCTCCAGACTGGTAGCCCAACATAATGCATCAGAGATATTTCAGGTACAGCTAACACTGGGCAAGACAGTAATTCAGGTTGTAGCCTGCTATAGGTCCCAACCATGTCCCCAGATTCACACTCCATGTTCCTAAGCACCCTGGAAAATAGTAGGGTCCAACCTAACACTCTCATACCAGGTAACTTCAACTACCCCTTCATTAACTGGGAAAATTAGTCATGTACCAATACAGTTGCCCAACATTTCCTGGAATTCATTAATTCAAATGCCCTGGGCCAGCTCATTCTTACCTCCACTAGAGATAACAATATCCTTGACCTGGTCATTACTAACATGGGCAACCATTGCTCTACACCAATAGTCAACTCCTCCCTGGTTAGATCCGACCAGAAACAAATCACCTTGGAAATTTGCATCCTTTCCACCCCCCTCCCCTGCAAAGGTAACCACCATGAAAAACTTCTCCAAAGCTAACGTTGGGCTCCTAAAATAGAGGTGGTTAACTTCACGGCACCCATGCAAATGGAGAATAGTTGCATGACTGCAGAGTCATACACCAATGCACTGTATGAACATGTGCACAAATGCATGGATCTCACCATACCCAATAGAACCACAATGCTCTCCTCCAACAAAAAGGAAGTCAATCTAGAGGTCCCCTGCCATAAACAAACTGTACAATAGAAGGAGGAAACTGATGTGGAATAAGGTGAAGTCCCAAGACTGGAAAAACTCCCTTATCAGCCTCAACAAAAAGTTGAGATCCTTCATCAAATCCTATAAAACTAGCTATGAAAACAGAATTGCAGCAGATAGTAAAGACAACCACAAGGCCTTCTATAGTTATGTAAAGAATCTCCACAGCAATACCCAGATTTGCTGTGAGCTACTGCACAATGGTACCTCCTATACCGAGCCAACAGATATTGCCAATATACTGGCCGACAGATTCAGTGCCAACTTTACCCCTCTCTCCTTCACCAAAGGAACAATCACAATACCAGTAGATTGCCAGGCACCCGGTATTACTGCTGCACCGGTTAAAACAGCACTGTTCAAGGCCAAGAATACAGCTTCTGTGGGACCTGACAATATCCCTGGCTGTGCTCTACATGAACTACAGAGTGAACTGGCACCTCACCTGTGTGCCCTGTTCAATCACAGCCTCACCTTAGGCTTTGTCCCTACCGAATGGTGTACTGCTACAGTCATCCCTCTCCACAAAGGAGGATTAACTATAGACCCTGGGAACTATTGCCCTGTTTGCCTGACGAGTCTGATATGCAAATCTATGGAATGCATCATCATGGACCTAATAAACAAGGATATAGGGAATCTCCAAACTCTGGATCCCACACAGTTTGGTTTTATGAAGGGTAGATCATGCCAACTCAACCTGGTCAATTTCTCTGAGTCGGTCATCAGAGCTGTGGATGAAGGCAAGATGATTCATACAGCCTAGCTTGATCAAGCCAAGTCCTTTGATACTATTCCCCACTCAGAAGTCATAGAAAAACTCACTAAGCTAGGCATCAACCCCTATAATCACTAGGTGGGTTATAAACTGGCTCACAGAACCCACAGTGTGAAAGTAGCTAACTCCAAGGCAGACTGTCGACCGGTCATGAGTGGAGTCCCATAGGGTTTTGTCCTGGGTCCTGTCCTGTTTGGTATCTACTTCTCTGAAGTCCAGGCCAACACAAAGGGACTCTGGCTGACAAAGTTCACAGATGATTGCAAGTTGGGAGCTATTATTAATTCCAAGTATTGTTGACATCCTACAGAAATGCCTCACTGAAACCAACAACTGGTGTCAGAACCATGGCCTTAAGCTCAATGCCAAAAAATGTCATCATCCCCTTTGGGAAAAACCCAGTTCCCATGAATTACCACATTGATGGTAGTCCACTGAACACAGAAGGCGTTATAAGAGATCTGGGAACACAGGTTGACAGCAACCGCTCTTTTGACCAACACATTGGCACTGTGGCCAGAGACCTTCTATGTGGCACATCTCTTTACTAAGGGTTTTGCATCCAGGAAGAAAGAGGTCATTGTCTCTCTCTACTCTTCCTTCATTAGACCAGTCATTGAGTACATTGCCCCATTTGACATGTACTTCACTAGACACCTACAACAACTTACTTAAACACTTGTCCTATATGGACAGACTCAAAAAAACTCCAACTATTCTCTGTCTCATATCGCCTACTTAGAGGCGATCTCTGCTTGACTTACGAAGGCATGTCTGACCCAGCTCTTTTAGAAATGCTACATCTAAAGAAATCCCAATCTCTCCGCACCACATGCTCCAGAGACCTCAACCTCATTACCACAACCAACAGAACAAGCTGGAGGGACAGGTTCATAACCCAGAGACTGCCCATGCTATGGAATAGATTTCCCATACATGTCAAACAGAGCACCTCATTGGCCCTCTTCAATAGAAATATTGATGAGTGGATGGGAAATAGAAAATTCTTCCCGGGGATCACTCCAGTGGCTCTACTCGACAGAGGCACTGGGTACTAAGGCCGGGTGGCACGATGCCAGGGTAATCCTATGGGCTAGGCTTGTAAAGGCTCCAGGGCCATTAGCCTAGTACACACCTATTAACCTATAAATGTTTTTGACAGTACGTGTTTTTGCAGTACTAGTTAGCTGTAGCACAGCTTTTTATCACTTTGCCGCAACCAGAGTTTAGACTAATACAGTCTGTGCACTTCAGTGGATGGGGACTGGTCTGCTGCTAAACACAGATACAGCAAATAACTATTTTCAAGCAGTTTCAGCCCCTTCCTTATTTCCCATGATGCATTACCACTCCCTTTCATCTCACATCTTGTTTGCCACTCAGCATCAACAACAATAATCTCTTGCAGCTGACAGATAAGTGATATCATTTTCTGATCTAATGTCATTTTCATTCATTCCTCAGCTGATAGGTCTTGGATCTGACCTCTAATCTGGCTCTGATGCTTTTTCTAGATTCACAGTTCCAACTCCCAGCTCCTCTCTTTACCAACAATGCCCCAGTAACTTAGCATACCTCAGATCTCATCTGTCTGCATATCAGTCAGACATGGATCACCTTCTGTCCAGCAGTCTGGTGTTATTTGTGTCTTAAGGGTGATACGTTTTCCTTTAGTATGTCCTCCCTTGCCTTCTTTCTAAGTTCCTGGGTTCTGTCAGGTAGGTTTTTCATTGGTTGTGAGAGAACTGTTCTGTGTACCATTGTTGGTACTCTTTCCTGCCTTTTTACCCTCTCTTTTTCCTGCCCTGTAAAAGCTGCTCTTTGTACCATTGTTGGTACATCCTTTGCTGTTAAAAAAAAATTATATAAACCTTCTTTCCCCTCTTTCTTTTGGTCAAAAAGACATGGCTGATAGGCTGACTGGTTTCAAAAAAATGCACTTCCTCTGGGCAGAAGATTCCCATTTCTGATGCCCACAGAGAGTGTGTTTACTGCTTGGGCACTGCCCATTTGCATATTGACTGCACTATCTGTGCAGGCTTCAACTCTAAACAATTTAGTGACTGGAAGAATAAATTGATTTTAAAGGCCCGTTTCCTTCTACTTCCTCTTCTCTAGCTACTGGGGCTCAAATATATCTGAAAAAGGAAAGCCTGAATCAGCTTTGAAAAATAAGGAGTCCAGGAAACAGTTCCCTGACCATTCACCAAAATCAACTCCTATGAATGAGCTACCTTCAAAATTAAAAAAAAAATAGATCCAACACCCTCGGATCCTACCTCTTCGAAGCTCAAGTCTCCTTGGATCCAGTCCTTTGGGTTTTCACCAGAGCCAATCTCTCCTCATCTCCACTCATCTTTTCTGCAGGAGAATCCAAGAACACACTTTAGACCACCAACTACCAGCTCCTGCCTTAGGTCCTCCAGTAGCTTGTCTGAAGCAGAGGTGGATAGGATGATGAAGTTCCTCAGATCCAGATAGGGGTTAATTCTGCCTCTTTCTCCCATTGGACCAGTAAACCTGTCTTCCACCGAACCTCAATTGATATCTCCTTCTCCAGTTCGACCTGTGGTTTTGGACCCCTCATATCTGAGATTCTTGAGTGTCCTTGTTGGATCAGAAGACACATTATTCTTTGACTCTGGCTATGTTCCTGTGTCACCCAGATTTGACCATTTTGATGCAGAAGGACACTCAGAGCCGAAGCATCAACACCAACTCCAGGGGACTGAGATCAACTCTGAAGTTACTGGTGCTGTCCTTGCCTCTAGGAGCTTTCGTCCTGAACATTTGGAGCTGTCCTTGCCTCTAGGAACTTTGGTGCTGGACATTTGGAGCTGCCCTTGCCTTTGGAAACTTTGGTGCTGGACAGTTCAGATTCACCTTTCTCCTCAGGACAGAGGTCTGGGAGGATTCAGGGCTCATTGGCACAGGGGACTTCAGCTCAGGTGCTGCTGGCTGCTGTGGTCTACTCTTCACCAGCCTTTGTAGACACCAGTAAGGATCATGCAAGTTAGCAAGAAACTCCTCCTTTAGTTGATCTGTTCAGATGAAGTTCTTCACAGGGCTGTTGTTTTGTTTTTCTGCTTCTGGTAGCCACAGTGACCATGGATGTCTCTCAACTGGAGTATGGGGCTTCTTGGGAAGGACAGTCCAAGTTATATGGTCCCCATTAGAGGCTAGTTTGCACATCAATGCTCTGGAGATGAGCTGTCCTCCTAGCATTGCAGGCTTTTCAAGATGGTTTCCCCTCTGGGACAATTGTGATCTTAATGGACAATATGTCCATAGTCTGATACAATAAATAAATGGGGGGAACCAGGCCATATCCTCTATGTTAGGAGGCAATGATAGTGTGACAATGGCAGATCTGTTGTGGATGCTATCTCATTGCAGTGCACATACCGAGGAAAGCCAGTGTACTTTCAGACAAACAGGTCAATTCTGATGCCTCAGGAGTGGCCTCTCAATGTCAAACTGGCAAAAAGAATTTTCCATCAATGGATCGGCCATGCTGCAGTCTTTTCACTTCCTCCCTCAGGAACAAGTACAGTAGGTTCTTTGCCCTGATCACCCCCCCCCCCCCCCAAGGAGTCACTGAGAGATGCTCTGGTTCACAATTGGCCCTCTGGTCTCCTATATGCTTATCTCTTATTACTTCTAATACTCAAATTACTAGAGAAAGCTTACCATTTGAAGAGCAGTTTTCATCATTGCACCTTCTGGTTCCAGACCTCTTTGTCTTATCCGACAGGGTTGACCCATATGGACATAACAGGCCTCAAGTTAATCACATGGTTTCTCCAGTTCCAGTGATGACTAGCAGCCTAGGCTTGCCTCCCTGGTCTGGCACATTCTTCTTTTCTTCTCAAACAGTTTCTACTAGGAAAATCTACAAAACTAAATGGAAAAGATTTTCAAGTTGAGCCCTACAGAAAGAACTGGATGCTTTTTCCTGCCCCAATCTCTGCTTTCCTAGGATTTTTACCTTCCCTTTTTAATGAAGTGGACAGTTTCTCTATTAAAGTACAGTTGGATGCCATTTCCAACTTTCATTCTGGCAAAAATCACTCTTCTTTGGCCTCTTTTAAGTTATACAAGACTTTTCTGAAAGGCACCTTCTTACTTAGGCCTGCATTCAAGGACCCAAATCCTCCTTGGGAGTTAACTATTCTGATTCAAGGTCTGACCCAGAGCCCATTTGAACCCTCATCCAAGACGGACCTTAAATTCTTCTCCTGGAAGACATTTTTTCTAGTTGCTATTATGTCAGCCAGATGAGTATCTGAACTACAGGATCTTTCCATCAAATCTCCATACCGGTTTTCTTTTCCATAAAGTTAGGTTTTCCTTAAATATCAATCCATCTTTTTTTATGTAAGGTGGCTTCTGAGTCAAACATTAATGAAGTCATTAACCTCCCAGTTTTCTTCTCAAAATTTTCTAAAAAGGGAAATACATGCTCCATCTTCTGGGTGTGCACAAGCAGCTTCGATTTTATTTTCACCAGACCAACGATTTCAGGAAATCTGACCAATTGTTTGTATCCTTTTCACCAAACAGATTGGGCATGGCAGTTTCCAAAATGACGTTAGCCAAGAAGTTGACTTCCTTTGTCTATAGCCAGAGAAGGTTGTCTTTGCCTAACCCCCCTAGATCAAATTCCACAAGGTCTATGGCAACTTTTTCAGCTTTTTGGTCAAGAACATCGATAGATGTCATTTGTGCCTCTGCTGCTTGCTTCACTGCTTATACCTTTATTGTTCATTACAAATTAGATTTGATTTCTAGGAACAGAGCTGCTTTTGGCTCCACAGTACTACAGAATATCCTTCCATGAGGACCACCCAAGGTTCATCTAACTGGGGACTCTGTACCTTTAGTTGAGGAGTGAATGAAAATGACATCTGATACAAAAGTTATGAGCTCCCCATAATGATGTATCTGTGTTGTACATTTTCATTCTTCCTCAACTTCCCACCCTCCTAACCTCCTTCCCTTTCTTCCTGGAGAAGACCTAAGGGACAGTATTTTGGGAACCAATTGCTCCTTGTTTGAGCTCCAGTTTTACCTCTATTGTTTCTATTTTATGGATTCTTTGTATTACCCATGATGACTGGAGGCAACAAACTCGATCTGAGGTATACTATGTTAATAGGGCATTATGGATAAAGAGAGGAGCTTAAGAGTTGGATTCATGGGTCTAGAAAAGTGGCCAAGACAGATCCGAGGTTGGATCTGAGACTCAGTTGAAGGAAGAATGGGAATGGACAATACAGATGCAGCATTATGTTGAGTACATAACTTTTGTTTCTATCACAGAAAAAAAGTTAATATCATATTGCCTTCTGTACTTGCCTAATTTTCTAGCATACCTTTTCTTCCTTTTGAAGATGTAGCTGTGCTTTGTGTGATTCCTCCTCCTTCCTTCACTACATATGCTATTAGCTATTTTCCTGAGGTAAACCTTTAAATTGCTAGATATTTTATTGCTCTTAACAGCATATAATTACTTGCCAATTTAATCTAGTTAGAGTGCATTTGTGACTTAGCACCAGGAAAGCCACAAAGGAATTCCAGAGACAAGGCAGAATAAAAATGTATTTTAATTTTACAAACACATAAAATGTAAGTGCTTTTGAATAAAGTTCTTCTTCAGACAAAAGCTGTACATCACAAAACACTGTATTTAAAACAAGAATTGTTACAGCATATCCAATCAAACTCGTTGTCATTACTTATGCAAATCTTTAGATTTTAAAATAAGCTTTAAAGAAGCATTGTCATTAAGTCCAGGTTTCCTATCAGCACAAAATCTAAAATCCAGTGAAGTTCTCTTTCTTCAGTGAAATTTTTTAGGTCACCTCCCCGTGGTCCCTTATATACCACCTCAACTGCTTTAAACAAAAGAGTATGTGCCAAATTAGACTCATGAACATGTTTTGCTAAAGCATTAGTAAGATCACTTCTTTTAATAGCATAATTATGTTCACATATTCTTTCATATAGAATTCTATTGGTTTTACCTATATAAAAAATCTCACATTTCTGTGCATATAGCTAAGTATATTATACTACTGGTCTTACAATTTGCATGCACCTTAAACGTAAACCTTTTCCTAGAAACTGGATGCTCAAATGAATTTGAAGTATCAATAAAAGGGCAATATTTACAATGACCACATGGGTAGGTGCCAGATATTTTATACTCAGAAAAGGTGTTAGTCTTAGAATCTGTATAACATAGCCGCCATTTAAGTGACTTCATATTCTTATACCTAAACAGCGTTTTTTTCACATATTATTCCCTTTATCTGGTCGCTAGTTTTTAAAATATCCCAAATGGACTGAATCACAATGCGTATCTGTTTAAAATCACTTGCATAGGATAACACAACTGGTATGTGCCTTCTAACTCTTGAATCACAGGCTAATTCATTACTACTGCTTCTAGAATCTGAAAAATATGGTATAGCTGAAGAAGTCCTTAAATCCTTCACCTCTCTGATCATTCCTTCAACTTCATTCCTTTTATACCCCCTATCCAAAAAGTCAGTAAAATCTTAAGATCCTCCCGAAAACCTTCCTCAGTGTTTTTCAGGCATGAAATTCTTACACTCTGCCCATTTAAAATATTTTTGTAGATAAGTGGCAGGCGTATATGTTTGTGTTGAAGTACTGTATTTTTCCTACAAGGCTTTCTGTACAGCCTAGTAGTAAGATTTCCAGAAATGCTTCTCTGGATACATACATCCAGAAATACTATTTCATCACAGGAAATAGAGGTAAAACATAAAAACGAAGTGGTGACATTGAGATACTTAATAAAGTGAACTGTCTCTCATTACCTGCCCATAGCAAAATCACATCATCCGCAAATCTTCTATAGAAGAGCAGCAAACTCTTGAAATGACTATTAAACACATACTCCTCTTCCCAACCAGCTAAAACCATGTTGGCGTAGCTATGGGCACCTGAGGTGCCCATAGCTACGCCTTTCTTCTGTAGGAAGTATTGCTCTCGAAATATAAATGTTATTCTCTAATAGCACCTCAAGAAATAGACATACGAGATCAATTTGTTTGGGGTCATACCCACTGTGGCTGGTAAGAAAGACTTTAACCATCTAAGTTGGGAATACAAGTAAAAAGAGATTCAACATCGAGCATGACTAACAGCTATTAAATGCATTCACATTATCTCGAACAAATGTATAAAGATCTGTTCAAAATTGTTTTGTATCATTTAAAATTGTGTCACTTGTATTTAAAACTGGTCACAATTGTTTATCTATAAAAATTGAGAGTGGTTCTGTCAGCCACTTCCTGCCTGAAACCTCTAAACGAAGGTGAAGTCATGCTTTTATGAAGTTTGGGGAGACCTTGGAAGATAGGAATAACAAGATATTCAACATTCAGATATTGTGACAAACTTTCAGTGATCAGAAAAATTTCTAAACACTCACGAATAGTAAAAAATACTGTACACTGTATATTCCAGATATAGTCAGAATCTACCTTTTCATATGTCATGTATCATCAAGCATAGATTTAATGGAGGCAACATAGTAGTCACGATCTAACACTATCGCTCCTCCTTTATCCGCTTTCTTAATGATAATTGCATCATGTTTTTGTAGCTCT
Source organism: Protopterus annectens (assembly GCF_019279795.1). Classification (NCBI taxonomy): domain Eukaryota; kingdom Metazoa; phylum Chordata; order Ceratodontiformes; family Protopteridae; genus Protopterus; species Protopterus annectens. The sequence goes on along the minus strand of NC_056727.1, from coordinate 175,052,934 downwards.
AACAAAGCTTGCCTTTCACTTACAGTAAGATTATAAAACTTATGCTCTTTTACATTAGTGGAATGTAGAACTTCTATCCCTGAAAACAACCAAAACAGATCTTTTTCACATTTTTTACAAAAAATCTCTAAGGTAGAATCAAGAGGTGGCTGAAATACACTCGGTCTCTTAAAACATCAGTGGATGCCAACAAAGTATCTCTATCATTAAAAAAACATTCTTAGGGCTATATTTCTAGCAAAAAGCCTCAAGTTAATCAAAACATCAGATAATTTTTCAGCTGGATACAAAATTTAAACCACACTGTAGAAGCAATAGTTCTGCTTGAGACAGTACCTTTCTAGATAAATTTATTACTGCGGACTCGACATTCCATTCCATATTCGTTTGAGAGTTGCTTGCCCATCTTCTAAATGCTGAAGAAGAACTTTGTTCAAAAGCACTTACATTTTATGCGTTTGTAAAATTAAAGTACATTTTTATTCTGCCTTGTCTCTGGAATTCCTTTGTGACTTTTCTGATCATATATTTTGATTTTAAGGAATCCAGCTTTTGCCCATTGGAGGTATATTTTATTATATTGTATTTTGACTTACCTTTAATCAAATTTTTTTGGGTGACTTTTCTTCGACTTCCTTGTTTTCTGCTTGTGGCCTTTGAGTAGGTTAATACTTTGGCCATTGTCTCCAATACCCTTTCCGAATTTGGTGTTGATTCAATATTCTGGATATTCTTGTTCTTGTCTTTTGTGTCCTCCTTGCTTGCCCACAGTGATTATTTAAGAAGTTTCAAAGCCCTCTCAAATGCAGATAACATAGACTCCTATGCAGCAGTGTACACCAATGTCCTGTATAACCACTTAAGCAGTTGTATAGGATCAGCTGTACTTGACTGGATTAAAACCAAGTCTTGCCAAAAAAACAAGCCACCCTGGTGGACCCGTAGTATAAACAGGCTGTACAACAAGAGAAAGAAACTAATGTCCAAGAACAAGAGGGAACTGGCTCAGCAGAGGAAGAAATCCCTCTCTAGCTTAAACAAACAAATTAGAGATCTTTTTAAGTCTTCCAAAGCTAATTATGAAGTAAAAATAGCCTCCCTAGCTAAAAATAATCACAAGGCATTTTTTAACTATGTCGAACATCTAAAAGGGAATACCCAGCTATGTGCTGAACTGGCTGTGGATGACACCACCCATACTCAACCTGAGGTAGTAGCCAACCTGCTAGCTGACAGATGTGGAGCAAATGTCACCCCCTTGACTCCTCCAGTCACCCCTTCCCAAAGCCAAAAACATGGCATCAGTGGGACCAGACAACACCGCAAGTTGCCTTTTAAACAACTTAAAACATGACCTACCAGACCCATTTGGAACCCTGTTTAACTGCAGCTTGCGAACTGGCTATGTTCCAGTGGAATGGAGGACAGCAACAGTAATCCCTCTGTGCGAAAGGGGACCATCAACCAACCCTGGGAATTATAGATCCAGTACATGGAAGGAATCATTATGGACCTTATTAACAAGGTCATAGGTAACCTCCAAACTCTGGACCTAACCCAATTTGGATTCATTAAGCGTAGATCATGCATGTTAAATGTGGTTGACTTCTTTGAGAAAGTCACCAAGGCCTTGGACAATAAAAAGACAGTGTATACCACCTATCTTGATCTAGCCAAGGCATTTTACATAATCCCCCACTCAGAAATTGCAGAGAAACTCTCTCAATTGGGAATTAACCCCTACAATACCCAACAGACACATGCTGTCAAAGTGGGCGATTTCACCTCTAGCAAAATACCAGTCACCAGTGATGTATCACAGGCTTCTGTGCTGGGCTCCTTACTGTTTGGAATTTATTTCTCAGAAGTCAAGGTAAACTTGGGCAGCCTGTGGCTGACCAAGTTCACCGATTATTGCAAAATGGGAACAATCATCGAGTCCCCAATGACGTTAATATACTGCACACAGGGTTAACACAGACAGAAGATTGGTGCCAAAGCCATGGATTAAAGCTAAATGCAAAACAAAAAAATGTATTATTATTATTCCCTTTGGAAAAGCTGACATCCCTGCTAATTACATTATAGACAGCACCCTCCCTAAGTGTAGACCCAGTAGTACGTGATCAGGGTACTCAGGTTGATAGCAATCTGAACTTTGACCGTCACATATTCACAGTAGTAAGCCAATCCTTCTATGTGACACATCTATATCTAAGGATGTTATAAATCCATTATGCTCAGCCCTTATTAGGCCAATAATTGAGTACAGTGCTCCCTTTTGCATGTGCTTCACCAGACACTAGCAAGAATTGGAGACCACTGAGGTTTCTCACCAAGAACTTACAGGATACAAAAAACAAGTCTTGTCCAGAAAGACTGAAAGCCCTCTCACTGTATTTTGTCCCCTACAGGTTGCTAAGAGGTGAACTGGCCCTGATGGAAATGCTACACATTTGTAAATCAAACTCCGTGAGGGTCACTCACTTCAGGGATCATAACCTAGCCTTTGACATTAACAGATCATGCTGGAGAGATAGATACATCTCCCAGACATTGCCACTATTCACAGAAATATGATAAATATTTCTCATAATCTGATAATTAAACAAAGCATACTATCTTATCACCTGTAACAGACAGAGACTACATATCAGTGTACAAGTTGTGTGGCTCAATGTCAGCTTCAAAACTGTATGTCATGCATGTTGTCACCGTGCTCTCTTGAAAAGATATGAGCATAATAATGAGAAATATGGCAAATGTATAATTTTCATAATCCTACAAGAAAACAAATTTGGATATCTGTCCATGTGTGATACTCACAGTTCAAATTACTACATGAAGTTGTACATTTTGATAGTGGCTGCAAAAAGGATACCTCACTCATCACCTTGCCATCTTTCGTAGCAGAGTTATTTACTAAAATATGAAACATAGTACTTTTCATAACCTAAGTCAAAATCAAACTGTGATGTCTGTACATGTGTACAGCAGACAACACAGTTTTTTTACCATGTTATAAGTACTAATACTGTCTTCAAAATGAGGTACTACTTAGCATGTTGACATGTTCCCTTGCAAAGTTACAATTACAATTCTTTTACTGTGTTGTATGTAGTGAAAAAGGTTTTCATGAAATTTAATGAGTTTTACTTACCATACTGGCCTTATTTGGTCATGGTTGTTTTCCATCTTTTGTCACTATGTGCATGTTGCCATTATATCATGCATTGCTGTCATCACGCCATTATGCAGATTAGTCAAGAAGAGTTCAATGCCATCTTCATTTAGGTGAACTCCACCACTTCTGTAAAGGTGAACATCTTTTGTAGTGATGTTATGACTGATTATTGATCCACTGATCCTGTGCATCAAGCCATGCATAAACCTATTCTGTAATCACCTGACCTTGTGCGCTGCCTGTTGGCTGTTTACATTTTTCCAGTTCTGGCGAGGAATTATGTCAGGCCACACAAAATAACAGTGTGGCCATTGTGACTGCATCTGTTCAAAAATTGCCTTGATTTCAAATTGCAGCTCTCCAAGCAGATGAGTGATGACATTGTTTCCTCCGATATGCAGCACAAGAATGTCAGGGTCAGGGTAGATGGAACACTTCTCTTCCAATGACTGCAGGAGTCCACTCCAATGCATACCTCTTCTTGCAGTCCAGTGCACCTTCACTGTAGATGTGGGATGCTCAAGTTGTAGTATTTCTGACTTCTGGAGGTATGCCTGGCAGCCCAGTGAACACAGGAATGACCACACACCCACATTATCACTTGTCATTCCTCTGATGTCACTGTTAGAAGGTGGAAGCACCTGCACAGGGAAGAAATACAAACAGGTTACTAGTGATGTTTGAGAGATTAATTGGACCACTGCACATATATATATATATATATATATATATATATATATATATATATATATATATACACAACATGCATTACCTTGTTTGCCAGTTCGGATCTTCACTCCTATCCACATTGGCATTATTCTTTTGATAAGGTTCATTATTTGCTATGATGATGCAGAAGTACATACCAACCAACCAGGAAAACGCCAACTGATACACACTATCAGAATGACGGCGGGTACAAATCACTGTAAACAGACACGTTCTTGCCTTAGCTAAAATACTGCATGAATGGATACTGACATGGGGCTACAGAAAGGGCGCATATAAAGAGAAAAAGAAGGGTAAGGACTGCCACTCCACTGATGAACCCAGGACAGGCATGGGGCTTCAGTGGCACTTGGGCATCTGAAGTGCCCCCTACCTGTGATGGTTATCCACTCAGACTGCTGATACCAGCACTGTCTCACAACCTCCTTCAGTGTGAACAGTCTGCCTTACCTCTGTTTTTTCCCTTTCCATGTGTCCTGTCAGCAATGGACATAAGGAATCAAAGGGAGGAACTAATCTAATGTTTCTTGCCCTGACCTAAATACATTTGCTGTATGAGAGGGGAGGGATAGTGACAGGAGAGCTGCATAAAGAGCACATGAGGAAAAAAAAAAAGACTTGCCTAAACTTTTTCTTTTTGCACATGTCCTTTCAGGAAGGGACAGAAGGCATCACAGTAGCACCCTTGAAACCATGCATTTCCAGGAAAGCAGCACAATGAGACTGAGCTGAAGAGTCTCCAAGTTCCTCACAGTAATCCAGGATGATCCTAAGATTCATGGTGTTTGGATGTGACACCCAGTGACTCACAGTATTCAGCACCAGAGCTGAAGAATTTTCAAGTCCTCCACTCCTATATGACTACATAACTTGATTTCCCTTGTACATTGCATACAATTCACAAAAATATGAACCATGTAGCCACAATGGTTACCTTCATCTATATCTTACAGTAGAAACTGGTAACAATAAAAGAAAAAAAGTGGGGAGAAACGTCTATGTGACTCCACATAGCAACCAAATTCTGGCATGTGCATTCATCACTGTGATAATGACTTTATTAATGTGAACAACAGTGGCAGCTGCTAAGAGTTTTACCTGACAAGTGATAATGACTCAGTGTTGTACTGTAACTACACATACTGTAATTTAATAATGTGATAATGACTTGCATTTCATTACTGCAAGGTTCTGTGTACTCGGACAAAGGTGATAATTGCTGTGCATAACCTGTTGAGTAGACATTCATTACATTCCTGGTGCAGGTATAATGTAAGACTGAGTCATTACCATCTTTTAAGGAAAGCTCATATTAATTCAGTAAAAGTAGTACAACACATATATTACTGAGCTGCTCTTCTCACCTAAATTTTATGCATGACTGACAAAGCCATATATTGTCTGAAATATGTGGTTGCTCTATGCTGGAATTAGTGTACAACTAATAACATTTATCTCACCGAGCCATCCTCTGATTAGAAATTAGACACACAAATAAAGTCAGAAATTTCTAAACTATCTGGTTGATCCATAGGTTCATAGGTTCATACTAGGCTATCTGCCCTAGGGCATTTATAAGCCTAGCCAGAGTGTGTTTGGCTTTCGCCACCCATTTTAAATTAATTTTGCTATGCCCTTTTTCGAGGTTAGTATACTGTGCCTCTGTGTAACAGTGACACAGAAGTGATACCCGGAGTAAACCTATGATCTCCCATCCACTCAACAATATTCCTCTTGAAGAGAGTCAATGAGGGAATCTGCCTAACCTGGATTGGGATTTTATTCCAGAGTGAGGGGAGCCTCTGGGTTATGAATCTGTCCCTCCAGCATGTCCTATTTATTTCAGTGCTGAGGTTCAAGTCTCTCGAGCACGTAGCTCAATGGGATTTGGATTTTCTGAGGTGCAGCATGTCCATTAATTCTGGGTTGGACATGGCTTTATACGTCAGGCACAGATTGCCTCTGAGCAGGCGGTATGACACTGAGTAGAGCTGGAGTTTCTTTAACCGGACAGCATATGGCATCTGTTTGAGCCCTTTGATCCTCTTGGTGAGGTACTTTTTGGGTATTTCCAGTTGCTGCAGGTGTCTGGTAAGGTACATCCCAAAAGGGGCATTGTACTCAATTATGGGCCTGATGAGGGATGAGTAAAGAGGCACAATGACCTCCCCTGATCTAGATGTGAATCCCTTCATGATTAGGTGGGCTATATAAAATGTTCTTCTAACCACTTTGGCCACGTGGTTGTCAAATGAGAGATTGCTATCAACTTGGGTCCCCAGGTCCCTAATTACTTCTTCTGTACTTAATGGATTACCACCTATGTGGTAATTTGTGGGCACTTCGTTTTTACCAAAGGGGATGACTATACACTTTTTGGCATTTAGCTTGAGGCCATGGCTCTGGCACTAGTCTGTTTCTATGAGGCCCTTTTGGAGGATGCTTGTGTCGGCTGGAGAGTCGATTATGGTGCCCAGTTTGCAGTCATCTGCAAACTTGGTCAGCCACAGTCCTTCCGTGTTGGCCTGTACCTCCGAGAAATATATACCGAACAAGAGAGGTCCCGGGACTGAGCCTTGTGGGACTCCACTTGTAACTGGTTTGGAGTCTGACATGGCTCCAGCAATTCTAACCATTTGGGTTCTGTCCTTGAGCCAGTTTGCAACCCATCTAGTGACATATAGGGGTTTATATTTAAGCTGGTGAGCTTATCTATAATGCCCGAGTGGGGTATTGTATCGAAGGCTTTTGTGAGGTCCAGGTAGGGTGTGTGGACCACCTTCCCCTCGTCAATGGCCTTGGTGACTGTTTCAAAGAAATCGACCAGGTTTAAGAGGCAGGATCTGCCCTTAACAAAGCCGAACTGGGTAGGATCCAGTGTCTGTAGGTCCCCAATATCTTTATTTATGAGGTCCATGATGATCCTTTCCATAGCTTTGCAGACCAAGCTAGTCAGGCTTATGGGGCAATAGTTTCCAGAATCCGTTGAGGCACCACCTTTGTGGAGAGGGACCACTGTTGCTGTACGCCACTCTTTGGGTACATATCCTGTAGTAAGGCTGAGATTGAACAGTAGTTTTATGTTTGGGTTTAGCTCTTCTTGGAGTTCATGTAGGACGCAGCCCGGGACACCGTCTGGTTCCATTGATGCTGTGTTTTTTGCTTTGGAGAGGGCAACTCTTACCTGAGCATCTGAGATGTCAGGGGGGCAGCACTCTGCTGGGATAGATATTTGCCCTTTTGGTGGGGAGTGGGGGAGAAGTTTGTGCTGAACCTGTCAGCTAGGATGTTGGCAATGTCTGTGGGTTCGGTGTATTTTTTGTCATTTTGGACTAATTCTGAGCATATCTGGGAATTCCCACCCAGGTTCCTAACATAACTAAAGAAAGCCTTGTGATTATCCTTAGTGTCCTGTGCAATTTTTCTCTCGAAGCTGGCCTTAGACGATTTTGCTAATACTGATCAGAGATGCCTTCCCTTTTTAGGATTTTGCTCTATCATGTAGTAGCTTCCTCCTTCTGTTGTATAGTTTGTTTATGGCTGGGGTCCACCAGACAGGATGTCTGCCTTTGGAGGATTGGGTCTTGGTTTTATTTGGGATTGCATGATCCATGCATTCCTGAAGGTGTTAGAAAGAATTACTGGAAAAGTAATAACTTTTATCTCACTGAACCATCTCTCTGATTAGATTGACACAGAAGTGACCGGCAGAAATATTGTCCAAAATATCTGGTTGATCAGTGCCGCAATTAGTGTAAAATAAGTAATAACATATCTCACTAAGCCTATCCTCTTATCTGAACATGTTATGGCATATAATATGTAACTTATCCAATTGACACTTTTCGCATGTCATGTGCTTACTAATGAGGCCAGATCATAAAGCTACCTCATTTGAAGTAAAAATTAACCCAGAAAATCCAGATAAACCAATAGCGGTTAGGAACTAATCAAAGGCAGACTGCACCCTATTAAGTGACAGTTTGCCAAAGTTCAAGCCCCCCCCCCAACCCTGAGACAACTACTATGCAGAATCCCTGTACAAACATGTGAAAGGCTGCATTGAATCTGCTGTACCTACCAGAAATAAACCCAAAACAAATAATAAAAAACAAACCCCATGAGGGGGAATCCCCTCCAACATTCTTCCCTCAGCTATCAGGAGGGACCAGGTGCCAAAAGCAGTCACTAAAGCCAAGAACACTACCTTCCTGACAACATCCCCAGTTGCCTTCTGAATGGTCTAAAAATGACCTATCAAAACCACTTGAAACACTCCAACTACAGTTGGATGTTGCAGTGCTTAGCATAATGCCTCACAGCAAGAGGTTGTCCAGTTTGATACTTGGTTGGGCTGCTCTCTGTGTAGAGTCTGCATGCCCTCCCTGTGGGTTTCCTCCCACATCACAAAGACGTGTCTGGAGCTTTTCTTCTCAGGCCTCTGATGAAAATTGGCTCATTCCAAGTTGGAATTTCCTGGTAAATAAATAAATAGAGCCTTGAAACAGGTTATGTTCCTAACTCTCCTTAGTATGGAGAACATCGATATCTGTGCAGTAACAGAAACCTGGTTCAAGGCTCCCGAGAGCACCCCAGCACTACCAGGTTATACCTCATACCATGCTTTTCGGCTCCAAAACTTGGACCGAACCACAAAAGGAGGGGGAGTATCAATGTTCGTCAAAGATACCCGCACCTCCAGGTTGGTGGAGCAGCACGAAGCATCAGAGACTATCCATGTGCAACTAACAGTGGGTTAAACTGCCTTCCAGTTTATAGCCTGCTATAGACCACCCTCCCAAACCCAGGAACCCCACTCGGCCTTCCTGGGAACACTGAAAAAGATGAAGGTCTCTCCAAACACCATTATATTGGGCGACTTCAACTACCCAAACATAGACTGGGAGCATTACTCTAGCTCCAACACCCTAGCCCAAAGGTTCCTAGAATTTATAAACTCAAATGCTATGGAACAACTTGTTGCCACTCCCACAAGAGGGGAAAACATACTGGACCTGATCATCACCAACATGGGAACTCTATGCTCCAGACCAGAAGTGTATCCCTCACTGGTAAGATCAGACCATAAACTAATCTCACTTGGATATTCACATCCCAACCCCACCCTCTGCCCAGAAAACCACAGTGAAAAACTTCTCTAAAGCAAATTTCACACTCCTCAAAACCGAGGTGGAATCCTTCAAAGCCCCCGGGCCTGTGGAAAATACGGCCCAGACCGCAGAATCCTTTATAAACACATTCTATGAACACCTTCAGGAATGCATGGATCATGCAATCCCAAATAAAACCAAGACCCAATCCTCCAAAGGCAGGCGTCCTGTCTGGTGGACCCCAGCCATAAACAAACTATACAATAGAAGGAGGAAGCTATTACATGATAGAGCAAAATCCCAAAAAGGGAAGGCATCTTTGATCAGTATTAGCAAAAAACTATGGGCACTCATAAAATCATCTAAGGCCAGCTTCGAGAGAAAAATTGCACAGGACACTAAGGATAATCACAAGGCTTTCTTTAGTTATGTTAGGAACCTGGGTGGGAATTCCCAGATATGCTCAGAATTAGTCCAAAATTACAAAAAAATACACCGAACCCACAGACATTGCCAACATCCTAGCTGACCGGTTCAGCATATACTTCTCCCCCCCCCTCCCCACCAAAAGGGCAAATATCTATCCCAGCAGAGTTCTGCCCCCCTGACATCTCAGATGCTCAGGTAAGAGACTCCCTTTCCAAAGCAAAAAACACAGCATCAATGGGACCAGACGGTGTCCCGGGCTGCGTCCTACATGAACTCCAAGAAGAGCTAAACCCAAACATAAAACTACTGTTTAATCTCAGCCTTACTACAGGATATGTACCCAAAGAGTGGCATACAGCAACAGTGGTCCCTCTCCGCAAAGGTGGTGCCTCAACGGATCCTGGAAACTATCGCCTCATAAGCCTGACTAGCTTGGTCTGCAAAGCTATGGAAAGGATCATCATGGACCTCATAAATAAAGATATTGGGGACCTACAGACACTGGATCCTACCCAGTTTGGCTTTGTTAAGGGCAGATCCTGCCTCTTAAACCTGGTCGATTTCTTTGAAACGGTCACCAAGGCCATTGACGAGGGGAAGGTGGTCCACAGCCTACCTGGACCTCGCAAATGCCTTTGATACAATACCCCACTCGGGCATTATAGATAAGCTCACCAACTTAAATATAAACCCCAATGTCAATACATGGGTTGCAAACTGGCTCAAGGACAGAACCTACATGGTTAGAATTGCTGGAGCCATGTCAGACTCCAAACCAGTTACAAGTGGCATCCCACAAGGCTCAGTCCTGGGACCTCTCTTGTTCGGTATATATTTCTCGGGGGTACAGACCAACATGGAAGGACTGTGGCTGACCAAGTTCGCAGATGACTGCAAACTGGGCGCCATAATCGACTCTCCAGCCGACACAAGCATCCTCCAAAAGGGCCTCATAGAAACAGACAACTGGTGCCAGAGCCATGGCCTCAAGCTAAACGCCAAAAAGTGTATAGTCATCCTCTTTGGCAAAAACAAAGTGCCCACAAATTACCACATAGGTGATAATCCATTAAGTACAGAAGAAGTAATTAGGGACCTGGGGACCCAAGTTGATAGCAATCTCTGATTTGACAACCACGTGGCCAAAGTGGTTAGAAAACATTTTATATAGCCCACCTAATCATGAAGGGATTCACATCTAGATCAGGGGAGGTCATTGTGCCTCTTTACTCATCCCTCATCAGGCCCATAATTGTGTACAATGCCCCTTTTGGGATGTACCTTACCAGACACCTGCAGCAACTGGAAAGACCCCAAAAGTACCTCACCAAGAGGATCAAAGGGCTCAAACAGATGCCATATGCTGCCCGGTTAAAGAAACTCCAGCTCTACTCAGTGGCATACCGCCTGCTCAGAGGTGATCTGTGCCTGACGTATAAAGCCATGTCCAACCCAGAATTAATGGACATGCTGCACCTCAGAAAATCCAAATCCCATCGAGCTATGCACTCGAGAGACTTGAACCTCAGCACTGAAATAAATAGGATATGCTGGAGGGACAGATTCATAACCCAGAGGCTCCCTTCACTCTGGAATAAAATCCCAGTCCAGGTTAGGCAGAGTCCCTCATTGACTCTCTTCAAGAGGAATCTTGATGAGTGGATGGGAGATTGTAGGTTTACCTCGGGTATCACTTCTGTCTCACTGTTAGACAGAGGCACAGTATACTAACCTCAAAAAAGGGCATAGCAAAATTAATTTAAAATGGGTGGCGAAAGCCAAACACACTCTGACTAGGCTTATAAATGCCCTAGGGCAGATAGCCTAGTATGAACCTGTGAATGGATGACTGCAGCAGTCTTTCCCATCCACAAGGGTGGACAAGCAACTGACCCAGGTAACTGCAGACCCATCAATATAACAAGCCTAATACACAAAGCCATGAAAGTAATTATCATGGAAATGATAATTATAGGCATGTTTTAAAACTTTAAATTAATTGTTACTATATAAGCAGAGCATTTTACATCTCATGGCATCTTAGTTTGTAAACCCATAAGGCAAACCACCACAAAACCCAATATTTTGGTCATAGGAGACTCTGATGTGAAACGCACAGATGTCCCACTCACTAAACAGAGTAAGGAGAGAGTCATGGTCAGTTGCCTGTCAGGGACCAGGATCCATCAGATCATTGAACCACAAGTACCAGTATAACTCAGTGATAGTCCATATGAATATAAATGACCTGAGATGTACCTTTCTGAAATATATGAAGAGAAACACGAAGGAGGTCTCCGACTGTGTCTCCTCGGCCTAACACTGAGCAGTATTCTACTTTCTCTAAGGATGATTACACAATATGAACAGAAGATAACTGACTTGAATAATTGTTTTTGGTGTCATTTGAAGGAGTAAGATATTTGTCAGCATGGGAGGATACAGTGTCCTTTGGTAAGATGGCTATCCTTAGAAACTACCTCATTGACAATACACCCATAGCAGGGGACCAGGAGGTCAGGGATTTGAGAATGCATATAGGCAGGAAACTGGCCTTTGACTATCATGTGTCTATGGTAATAAGGAAATAATTCTATTTTGCACAACTTACAAGCAAATGTGTGACATCTATGTCCAATGATGTAATTGTTCTGCTGTACTCAGCTCTCATCAAACCAAACATTAAGTACACTGTGCTCTTTGGTATGCACCTGAACAGGCATATGCAACAACTGGAGTGATGCACAGAGGTTCCTCACAAAAAGCAGATGTGGAGTAAACAACATGTCTTATGCAGATCACCTCGAAGCCCATTCCCTGAACAATGCCTCCTACAGATTGATGAGAGGCAATCAATGCCTGGCCTACAAAGCATCCTCTGATCCTACTCTCATGTATATTTTACATATCCACAAAACAAATAGCATCAGAATTACTAGAGCTAGTGACCTAAACATTGTCTACAACATAAATGGGATACTGTAGAGGGGCAGATATATGTCTCTGAAACTATCCTTTCTATGGGGCAGGCTTGCTGTCCATGTGAAGCAAAGTGCTTCCCTAATCCAGTTCAAGTGTAAATTGGATAGGTGGACAGATATTCATAAGTGTATCTTGGTCCTGTACCTATATCTCTTGTAGACACAGATGGTTTGTAAGTGTTTAACTACCCATGTCCAAGCCATTATATACATACCTACCTAAAAATAGCCCTAGGGTAGCCAAACTGGTCAGATACATTGGGAAGCATAACTAGGTTTATAAAATCTCAAGGGGTCATTAGTCTAGTAAACACCAATAAACAGTATAAGAAAAAAAAGTATTTCATCTAGTCAGTCAAATACATAAAATCAAATTAAATCAAATATGAAAAAACTGAAATCAAAGACAATAAATGGAAGGATATGCCATGAAACAAATTAGGTAATGAAACAACAGCAAGAAAAAATATCATAAACACATTAATTAGCCTGACGCCATTTTTGGGAAAGCTGGTTTGAAAAATATAAATTAGATCTAACAGATGAAAAACAAAAACTTTTCCCTTAGAAATACATCCATTCATAACCCTTTTTTTCCACGTGGATTTTTTTAAAAGGCTGAATTGACAACTTGCCAAGTGCTTCAACATTGTTTAATAAATTATCAAGCTTCAATTCCATCTGAACGACAAAACTCATAATTAACCCATAAGTAACTATAATTTGAACTGTGCTGAAAAGCTTTTACCCTTTGTTTTCAAGAAGTGTTACTCTTGAAAACTATTATCATTGGTCAATAAAAGCATTATGAATGAGGAAATTGCTTCTTTATTGTGATATAGATTTTCTTTGTTCAGCTAGTTCTGGCATTGCAGTACACAGAATATCCCATTTTCCAACTCAGATACTGTGTGCGATTTTCTACTAGCACACCAACCAGGTGGGCATATGCATGACATGCACCCCTTCAACCCCAGCCATTCAGGTCCCATTTCTATGCCCTACCTCCAACCCTCCTTTAACATATTGTTATTAAGAAGAAAGCATTTCTTCTTTTCAAACTGTAGCAAACAGTTGCTACAGTTTATACCCGTTTGCATGGAGCTCTTCAGTGCTGATGTTTTAGTTAAAAAAAATTTTTAAAACTGTAGCAAACTGTGTGCTACAAATGTAGCAATTGAGTTGCTACAGTTTATACTCTGCCTGCACTAAGGGCTACAGTGCCCAGGTTTTAGGTTAAAAAAAAAAAAAAAAAAAAAAAAGTTTTTGCTTTTAAACTGTAGCAAACTATTAGCTACAATGTAGCAACCAGTTATCACAGTTTAGACCACACAGGGAGTGCTAAGGCACTCAGATTTGACTGTAAATGCAAAACTGACTTTTAAAAGCTGGTATTACATTGAAAGAGCGATCAGGATCAGCTGATTGTGCTCTCCACCCAACACTTTCTGCCTGGGGCTGTTGCCCATCTTGTCCCACCCTAGCTATGTTACTGATTTAAAGGCATCGCATGTCCGATCAATGTCATAACATGAAAAGAAAATGAATGGATCATTTTTGTGTACAGCAGTGTGCATTATTACCTCTGCCCATGGATATACCTTTTGTTCTGCCAGTATTTAAAATGTGTATAGAAGCAAAAAAGCTGTCCCTGGAGAATGAGAACCTTTTCTCCCCTTAATATTTTGGCTATGGTCTGATATCAGCTGCTCCGGACAACCTATTTCAAGTACTTCTTGTGTCAAACACTGGACCTCCTACTGCCATTCACGTGACTGTCTCCCAGAACTCCATAGTGCTAGAATCTGCTGCTGTAATTCATGAAAGGAGAAATAAACGGAGCACTTAGCCACTACTCAAAAATACCTTTTGTGTCCTTCCCTGCTCCCCCCCCAAAAATGCCCTGAAGATAGGGAGCATTTGCTATGTTTAACAGCTACATAATATTGTATTAGGACTCGCTGATGTTACAACTTTATTAAAAATATGACTAAGAAAAAGATCTGGAGATTTTGCTTCCTTTGACATTTCAGACTGGCTGTACTAGGCAATTGATTTTGGTAATTCCTTTCTCCGGAAGACAAGATCTTCAGCAGTTCCAATTCGCTATCTTCCATGAGACAAGAAAAAAAAAAAAAAAAACAAGAATGGATATGCTCCTCCCCTGCATCCTCTATCTTAGTTACTTGGTAATCAGGGTGTTTTAAAACTTCAGACCTAATATTTACCTCCTTTTCCTTCTTATTTCCAGTCCCCTCAGCAAAAGTTTCATCCTGTGTCCTGGCCAACCTCCAATAAACCAAAGGCTGTCTGGTTGCCCTGCACTTTGAGACCCTGCATTGGTGGAACACTAAAGTGCACTAGTATTTGTTAGAGTTGTATTTAATCTGTCCTCTAAACTGAAGACATTTTGCTATAGCCTTTTACTGTAAGTGTGCACACTACTGGTCACCCCCCATTTTTTCCTCTTCCTATTTTATTCCTAGGTCAATTGCTTAAAACTACTTTCTTTCTCTTGAAAATGTTTACCTATGTACCTGCAGTCCATACTTCAATTGTTTTTCACGATAGAAGTGGTGTTCCTTTTCACCACACTGTACTACATTAGTAGCACATGATTTATAGTTATTAGGAAGATATTGCACTACACTGACCTAGAATTGACTGAGCTTGGTTTTCCTGATTGCTTTCTTAGAAGCTGGCCTGGTCCATTTTTTCTGGCTCGCAACCTTGTATTACTTTGTGTCTATCCCCTTCTCCCACCTTGAACATGCATGCCTCCCTTCCACTCCTGCTTAATTAGAGAGGAATAAAAAAAAAAAAAAACCTGATGCAAAAAGGCACCATCTTTTGACTTAGCTTTTCTGCCCTTGCTTCATAGGAATCCCCAGTAGTGTTCTCGCATATACTATATTTTAACCCACCTGCTGTCATATTTAATATTATACACTTGCCTTCTTGAGTATAGTTTATTTCTTTTTTCCCAACTTCTACCATACTTAAAATTATACACTTGCCTTCTTCACCACATTAAAACACATGCTGTCTGTCTAGATGCTTTTTTTTTTTTTTTTTTTTTGCTGCTTTTCCTACCGCTGTGGAGATAGTAGTTTTTTGCTGGATTCTTGGGCTGTTAGGGCTTCTGAGGTCCAGTGCAATCCTTCCACAACTCATTCATTTTCTGTTCAACCAGTACCCACATCTCTCATATGTAAATTATTAAAAAAACTCAAACCATGCTCTCTTTCCGCAGACAACCTTCCTCCAGAATATTTACAACTATCCAGTTAGTATTCTTATAAACCACTGTCTCGCAAAAGGATGTTCTACATCTATGGAAAAAAATCTATTATTACTCCACTACATAAAGGTGGAAACTCTCATGACCTCAAACTATTGCCACATCTCTATACTTTCCCCACTATCCAACATCCTTGAGAAGTGTGTGCACACAGAATTACCCAAGTACCTCATTGATAATAATCTTCTGTCTCCCACTCAACATGGCTTCCGCCCAGAGCACAGCACTATTAAAACCCTGCTCTCATTCACCGATACTGTCAACAAAGCCTTAGATACAAGTCACCCACTTCAGTAATCCCATTGAATCTATCTAAGGCTTTTGACACAGTATCACAAACTAAACTTTTGATCCAATTAACAAAACTTGGGTGCGATCCCAAATCCCTCAACTGGTTTACATCATACCTAAACAATAGAAAACAATCTGTGAAGTGGCATAATGTCCAATCTGATTATCTGTCAATCAACATAGGAGTCCCACAGGGTTCCATTCTGGGACAATTACTCTTCAACATTTTTATTAATGACCTCCACAAAGTCTCTCAACTAGGTAAAATTATCCAGTACACCGATGATTCTACAGTAATCTCTACTTCAATTTCTCTGACCACCTCAGTTACTCAAAATGCTTTTACAGAGATTGAATCATGGCTAAATAATTCACAACTGCTTCTAAACGTCAAAAAAAACAAAACTTATGTTCTGTTCAAACCCACCAGATATAGACTTCAAAATCTTATCTAAAGACGGAACTGAAATAGAAATAGTAAAATCTGCCAAACTACTAGGCATTACAATTGACAACAAACTCATCTATGAAACACACATTCTCAATGCAATAAAGAAAACGCACTTTAAACTTGGCAAACTTTATTGCCACAAACTTTACATGGACAAAAACACCAAAACAAAACTGGCAAGTACCTTACTCATCCCTGCTCTACTTTATGGTAGTGTCATCTTTATTAACCTTCACTCATCCCTCAGCAATAAATGTCAGTCTTGTTGCTATAAAATAGCTAAATTTGCCTCAGGAAAGACTAACCGCTCACACCATTGCCAAGCGATCTCTGAACTGAACTGGTTGGATTTCCCAAACTGTCTTTGCTATACCCAACTAATACTAGCCCATAAACTAATTTATAAACCAGATACCAGTCCATCACTCTCATCAATACTACAAACTTATATTCCTTCACATACCCTAAGATCCTCCAGCAAATTGCTACTAAGTGTAACCAAGTCCAACAAAAGAGCTGGACAGTGCTTGTTGTCCCATAGCAATGCTAAAAAATAGAACTACTTACCCTCCTATATTACCCAAATAGACTGTATAAAGATAAGACATGTACAGTAGCATTAAAAACTTACTTCCTACATAACCTCAAATGCCAATGCAAATCAAACAAACCACCATAAAGCCTTCACTACTTATTTCTAACTCAGTTCCATAGTTCAAAATAACTTTTATCCTGACAGCAACACAGCTCTATTACCGCTATAACTGTTCAGCAAGAACTGCCATGGTTTTTTCATGCAATGGCAAAAAGAAACAACTCAAGCTTTGTTCTATGCTACCAACTGTTATCTAAGTTTATGTAAGTTCTGATACATATTAAGTTTTACATCGTCTATGTATTCTTTTATGATTTTTAAAAAATTTGCATATTTCCACTTTTAAAAATGTTTTGTCAAGTGTCTATATTTTTATTTGACTGTATTAGTTGTGGAGATTTTCTCCCTGGGCCTCCACTGAAAATGGGCTCCTGACCCAGTGGACTTTCCTAGTTAAATGTCAATAAATAAATAAATTCTGTGGGAATGTATACTTTTACACTGCAACGATACATCTACAGTCATGTAAGTAGAACAAAATAACAGAAAAGAAAAGCGTTTCCCTGTAGAGCGGGAGTCTTGGTTTCCAACTCCTGATCTACAGGGATACACTTTTCTTTTTTTGTTTTCTTGGCTCCATTTCAAACTGGGCTGAAGCACTTACATGGGCTGTGCTAACTAACACATTACAACAGGAAAAGTGTTTAGTACCCCTAGTCTTTATTAAAAATACTAGTAAAATTCTAGGACCTGACAGCTACAATCTGCTGCTAAAATATATAAGAACTAGAGCAACAATCTTGCAGTTTACATGGGGAGCCAAAACAGCAGTAGGAACAGGATGGTACTCACACTGGGAACAGGATCGTACTTACACTGGGAATAGGGTGGTACTCACACTGGGAACAGGATGGTACTCACACTGGGAACAGGGTCGTACTTACACTGGGAATAGGGTGGTACTCACACTGGGTGACAATGAAGTTGGCTGTGGGCTGTCAGGGATCACTTACTTTCACTCATCACTCTCACTCACACACAACTTGCTTTCATGCATACATTCAAACACACAGACAGAAACATACACACGCAGACACACTTTTTTCAGTATTGTTTACTTTTTACACTCACTAAACAGCAAATGAGCTGCTAAGTGACTGTAAAATGACAGCTTGAATCTCAAGCTAAGAGGGCGAGAGGTACACAAATCTCTTTACTGCTGCCAGGGATCTCTCGCTTTCACTCTTTGCTCTCACTCACACACACCTTGCTTTCCTGCATGCATTCACACACACAAAGACAGAAACATACACACACTTTCTTACCTGAATTTTCCCTTGCACTTATGTTACCTCTGAGACCATCCTTCAGCTATCTTTGGGTTACTCAGAGCTTGAAAGATGAAGTTTCGCTGAACACTCAGTTGTTTTCCTTCACGGCAGTCCCTGTAAAATATTTGTTGAATGTCCACTGTAAAGATAAAGGGAACAATGCTGCTACAGGACCTCCTATTTATTTACCCCGAACAATAAATGGCGAGGTGTGGAGGCAGAGATGTTATGCTATGATTGTTGTGGTTGCAGTAATCTGATTGGCTGCAACTGTTTGCATCACCGCTAAGGATATTGAAAGAATATGGGCTAAGCAATGGTTCTAATGCCCATAAGTAAAATGATTAGTTTTAAAAGGTTCTCTTACATTAATTTCTATTTTTTTATTTTACTTTAATGCAGGGGAAGGGGGAATGCTAGTGTTTGTGTTCACCGTCACTGGGACATCAATGGGAAAGGGGAGAAAACAGGCTAGCTGTGAAGCATCTGAAACATAGTAAGGGTAGACAGCAAGCCAATTTTCTCTAAAAAAAATCATATGCAAACAATAGTTAATTCCACTGTGAAAATAAAATTGGGAAGGTAATAAAGTTCAGGTACCTTTTTAATTTAGTTTTCAATTGTGGAGTTGCACTGTGTTTTTAAACTTAGCTGCACTCCTAGATGACTTTGGATGTACTGTTGTGCCTCAGGGAGAGCTTGGGATGTAACCTTAGATGCTGCCTGTGGCAGTACTCGGGGTTAATGAGTTAACACACCTTCTTCACCTGGACAACATGAATAGGAAGCTTGTTCCAAAGTTGGGGCAACCCCTCTGAGACAAATCTGTCTCTCCAGCAAGTTCTGTTGATGTCACATACCAGGTTAAGGTCCTTTGAGCGAGTTACCATGTGCCATTTGACTTGTGAATGTGCAGCATTTCCATTACAGCTGGGTCAGAGATTGCTCTATATGCAAGGCACAGGTTGCCTCTAAGCAGACTGTATAACAGAGTAAAGTGACAATGATTTCAGTCTGTTCTCATAAGATAGATCTTGAAGACCTTCAATTTTCTTTGTAGGGAATCTTTGTGATGTCTCCAAATGCGGCAGGTGTTTGGAAAGGAACATACCAAAGGGAGCATTGTGCTCTATTATTGGTAAGAGTATGGGGGGGGGTTATAACCTCTTTTCTTCCTGGTGGCAGTGCCCTTACTTATGAGATAAGCAATATAAAATGCCCTTCTTACCCACAGATATGGTGATTGAAGTTAAGATTGCTGTCAACCTGTGTGCCCAGATCTTTCACTACTAACTGTGTACTTAGGGTATTGCTATTGATGTGGTAGTTTGCAGGAACATCACCCTTGCCAAAGGGGATATTAATGCATTTTTTGGCATTAAGTTTAAGACCATGACTTTGGCACCAGTCATTACTCTCTGTAAGACCTTCTTGCAAGATGTTGACATCACTAGGGGTTTCAGTGATCACTTCCAGTTTGCAGTCATCAGCAAACTTTGTCTGCCACAGTCCTTATGTTTTAGCCTGTACTTCAGAGAATTAGATTCCAAACAGTAGGAGTCTCAGTACTGATCCTTGTAGAACACCATGGGTTACAGGTCTGCTGGAGAAGGTGGAGTCCCCTATTTTTGACTGTATAAGCTCCATCAGTGAGCCAGTTTGCAACCCACCTGACAATACATGGGTTGATACACAGCTGGGTGAGTTTATTAATGATGCCTGAGTGGGGGATTGTGTCAAAGGCCTTGGCTAAGTCTAGGTAGGCCATATGCACAGATCTGCCATTGTCTAGGGCTTTGGTGACTGTCTCAAAGAAATTCACCAGGTTTAACAGGCATGATTTCCCCTCGACAAAGCCAAACTGGGTGGGGTCGAGCATTTGGAGATTTCCTATATCTTTGTTAATAAGGTCCATGATAATTCATTCCGTTGCCTTGCAGATGAGGCTGGTAAGGTTAATGGGTCTATAGTTCCCAGGGTCCGTGGATGTGCCCCCTTTGTGCAAGGAATGACGGTAGCTGTTTTCCATTCCATTGGGATATAGTCAGTGCCTAGGCTGTGATTAAAAAGCATGCTCAATGGTGATGCTAATTCCTGTTTTAACCTATGTAGAACACAGCCTGGCATATTGTCTGGTCCCACAGAAGCTGTGTTATTGGCTTTGGAGAGGGCATTTAAGACCTGCTCATTGGAGATACTAGGCAGGGGATAGGTGTTAATGATGCTTTGGGATATATGTGGCGGGGACAGAAGAGTGACGTTTTCACTGATCCTGTCAGCCAGCAGGTTTGCTATATCCACAGGTTCTATATATGTAGTACCATTAACTATGAATTCAGAGCAAATCTGGGCCTTACCTTTGAGGTTACAGATGTAATTAAAGAATGGCTTGTGGTTGTAGTTAGGGAAGCTAATTCGAATCCGTAATTAGCTTTGGAGGATTTCACTAGGAGTCTTATTTGCTTGCTCAAGTTGAAGAGGGAGTGTTTCCAGTTTTGAGACTGTTCCTTCCTGTTCTTAGACAGCGATTTCTTTCTCCTGTTGTATAGCCTATTAATGGCAGTTGTCCATCAGACAGGTTTGTTTTTCCTTGAAGATCTTGCTTTGGTTCTAACAGGTACAACAGAGTCAATACAATTGTACATGTCCTTGTATAATGCACTGATGTATAACTCAGCACAGGTGTCTTTTCCATCAGTGAGGGGAGGGGTTGTGAAGCTATTTATGCCATCACGTAGGAGGTTGCAATTGGCCTTGGAGAAGTTTTTTTGTCTAGTTGTTGATAGGGGGGGGGTCTTATGTTAGTTACTTCTAGCAAGACTGATTTGTGGTCAGGTCTCACCAGGGATGGCCGCACATTGGGGGTGGTGCAGTGGTCTCCCATGTTGGTGAGCACCAGGTCTAGGATGTTTGAGCCCCTTGTGGGTGTGTCAGCCAACTGGTCCAGGGCATTGGAGTTAACAAAGTCCAGAAACCTTTGGGCAAGTGAGTTAGAACACCTATAATTTATCCAGTTTATGGATGGGTAATTATAGTTACTCAAAACCAGGGTGTTTGGTTGTATCTTGATTGACTTGAGTAGATCCAAGTAGGCAGATTGTATGTCCTGATTCATGGAGGGGGTCCTATAGCTGGCAATGACCTGAAGATGGCTTTTACCTATAGTCAATTGCACCTGACGTAATTCAAGGGAATTGTGCTGTTTAACCAATATAGAGGTGCATTTATCTTTAATGGCTACAGTAAACTCTGTTAACTGGAACTCAAGCAACCAGAAAAAAAAAATCAAAGCAATACAGTACAGTATGAACAATTCAGTTTTTCATGTGTTACACTTTTCCCCCCCACAGAAACATACCTTACGGTTTTAGAGTTTTAGTTTTATAAAGGAAGATACAAATAAATTCGCTCTCTCCCCAACCTGAGAACAAGTCAGACCTTCTTCTTCTTCAAGGCACCCCAGCCGAGGATCGAACCGGAGAACTTCTTGCTGTGAGGCGGCAATGCTAACCACTGCACCACCGTGGCCGCCCGAGAACAAGTCAGACCAAACAAGTCAAATCTCTAAAATGTCAACACTCGCTCCATACTCAGTTTGTATCAGATTGCACATTCTCTCTCTCACACACACATTCTCTTCAACTTTCATAAATGCATTCACTTGCTCTTTCTCCGATCTCTCACACACACTCTCTTCAGCTTTCATACATCTCTCCAAAACAAAAGCCACTTGGATCCAAGCACCAATAGTAGACCGTGATTCAATAACCAACGAGTATAAAATATCAAGTATAATAAAATTTTATATTTTATACTCGTTGGTTATTGAGTCATGCTCTACTATTGGTGCTTGGATCCAAGTGGCTTTTGTTTTGGAGTGTTGAATCTCTCCAATCTCTCACACACTTTCACTTCTACGTTCATACATGCATTCACTCGCTCTTTCTTTCTCCAATCTCTCACACACACTATCTTCAGCCCAATACATCTCTTCTGTCTCTCATACACAGTCACTTCTGCTTTCATACATGCATTCTCTCTCTCTCTCTATTCACTTAATTCATTTTCAATCCACTCACTGTGTTACTGAAAACTGTTCCGTGTGCTACGTGTTCTAGCAGAAATGTAAAAGTTTAAAATATTATTATTCCAGCCAGTCTTTTAATTACTGTATTTCAATATTAAAATCAAATCAATACAGTGCTTATGGTATAGTATAGGCTACAGTATTTGTCAGGTCTATTTTTAATAGTATCTCTCAAACAACTACAAACTACAGTTATATGGCATCTACCAATCCCCATGGGTGCTGGTAAACTGAGAGTTTACTGTATTTGATACACCACCTCCTTTAGTTCTTATGCCTTCAGTTTGTGGTCTGAACATGTGGAATAATATGTAACCTGGTATAGCTGGGGTGCTCTCCGCCACCTTAAACCTGTTCTCAATGACTGAAGAAATGTCAGCATCTTCCAGGGTGAGGACTGCTTCCAGTAAGTGCAGATGTTCTTCGTGTTTCACTGTTGCAGTCATTACATTTGGGTAATCTGCTGGCAGGTTGCCCTCAATCGGCCTGAATAACAAAGTCTTGGGTCCTGCGTCGGTTGCTGTCTCCTCTTCCATGACATCAGGTCATCAGGCGTATAAAACATGCAGCCGATGCCATTTTAATCAGTCTTTCTTGCCGCGCGGTGCCCAAAGCAGAAGCAGTTCGCAAGTGCCGGTCGGCCGACTCCTGAAATTTTCATTTTCAAGTTTCAGAACCGAAGTCTTCAAACTAAAGCTAAGTACCCTGTTGGGGAAACTTTTTCTTGCTCCTTACTGATGTCAGTAAAAGTTAATAATTGCATTACTTGTGGGAAGCAAATACCTCATAAGGATTTTCGTTTGTACTGTATTCCTTGCCTAGGCCCTGATCACAATGTGTCTTGCTGTTGGTTTTGTGCCAAATTTAACCAATGCACTATTAAGTGTTGGTATATTTTTGCTTTAAGATTTAACTACCCTGAAATGTCATCGGTCAGAAATCCGACTACCGGAGTTCACAAAAAACGCAAGGAAAAAGACAGAGATAGACCGTCGAGGTCCAAAATCGACGACGATGAAGCTTCTCCTAAGCCGGTTTGCCGGTACTCAGCGAGGTGCTTTTGCAGCCCCTGATACCCGCTACTTTTGAGTCGCAGGCCTCTACCGAGACCCATTTGGAGTCCAGTATGCCGCGGGATTCTGCAAGTATTGAACCCGTGGATGTCTCACCAGCCGCTGAGCAGGCACCAGCTTCTGAGGGTGTTTTCAGGCTTCAACATTTTTATATTAAACTGATGCCAGCATCAAAAACAAGGTCAAAACCAACTTCTATGTCTAAAAATATGACGCATGAGCCACGTGCTCAGGCCCCTATGCCTAAAAAACAAATGATCAAAATGGCTGAGGATTTAATTACTTTGATGAGGGGTTCCCAACCCCCCTGCTAAGAGGCTTAGGCAAGGCACTGATTATGAATCTTCAGATCAGGTTTCCATTTCTTCTGATCAGGAATTTTCTATTCCACCATATGAGGATTCTGATGCAGAGGAATCTATCCCATCTGCATCTCCTCCTGAGGATTACTCTTTTGGAGAGACTTTGCATACTTTAAGGGAACATTTTCACTGGGAGAGTCAGGACTTCTCAGAATCAAAAAAGAGGCTTAGGGATTTTCTTCTTCTTCCTCAGCATAGGCCTTTGGCAATACCTCCTGTATTAGACATTGATGATGTGTTCTCGGAATCAAGCATGGCCCCTGATTCTCTGTCTCTGGCTCCTAGTAAGCCAGACAGGTATTACAGGGTTCCTGACTCCCACAAATTTCTTTTCAAAAATCCTGCTGCTGATCCTGAGACTATTTCTCAGGGTTCCAAGGGTGTTAAGGCTTCTACAGCCAAAAATCCTACCCCTTCTGATAGAGATTCCAGGGTGCTGGATAGATGGGGAAAGAAGGTTTATACGTCTGCAACCTTGGCAATCAGGGCTTTAAACTGCCAGTTTCATATGCTTAAATATCAACAGCATGTTATGGGCTTACTGAAACAGAAAATGATGTTGATTTCTGATTGTGTGGAAAATAAAGTGTTACAGGATTTATTGCATTCAGCAGAACAGGTTGGAAAGCATATTTTGCAATGTGGTTTTGATTCCTTGGAGGCCTTTTGCAGGGCCGCCGTAACTGGATCTGTGATAAGAAGGCATGCCTGGCTCAAGGATCAAAATCTGCCTGATCATGTTAAAGCTAAATTGTTGGATGTACCTTTACAGCATGATAGTCTGTTTGGTAATAAGGCAGAAGAAGTTTTAAAGAAAATGGAAGACAAAGCTAAATCTTTGCAAACTGTAAAAAATTTCTTGCAAGTGCAGCCACCCAGGTTCAGTAGGCACTGGCCTACTAAGAATTGACCCTTTCCTGTGTCCAACAGAGCCACCCAGGTGCTCCAAAGGCTCCAGATATCAATCACAGGGATCTTACAGGTCAAAGCAATGGGGTGCCTCCACCTCCAAATCTGAAGGTAACAAAGCACAACCCTACAGTAAGCAGTCTCAATGACTTTCCTCTACCATCTCCAAGCACTTATCTTTTGGCAGCCCCCTTGGGGGAAAACTAGCACTTCATGCTCAAAATTGGCATTTAATTACCCAGGGCATGTGGGTATTAAACATAGTATCCCAGGGGTACAGATTTCATTTCCACACGTTGCCAATTCCAAACGGATGGCCAGATCTGCCACCAAACCAGTGGGCACAGGCCCAGAAACAAGTCATGTCCCTCATGGATATGGGGGCTATTCAACCAGTACCAGAAAAGGAAAAAGGACAAGGATTTTATTCAAGGCTTTTCCTGGTACCCAGAAAAGACAAATCATGGCATCCAATTCTGGACTTATCAATTCTGAACATGTTCCTGGACATTCCAACATCCAAAATGCTGACTTTACAACAGCTACTACCTATGCTAGGCAAGAATGCCTGGTTGGTGACTAGACTTAAAAGAGGCATACCTGCATATCCCAATAAGGGAATTTTGCAGAACATACCTTCACTTCAAAGCAGGTTTTTGCATTACCAATTCTCTGCACTGCCCTTTGGCTTATCTACTGCACCCAGGGTCTTTACAAAGTGCCTGGCACCAGTAATTTAATTCTGTAGACAAAGAAACATCCAAGTTTATCCTTATATGGACGATTGTCTCATTCAGGAAGAGGACAAGGGCACTCTTCTTCAACATCTGGCATTTGTAAAAAGGCTTCTAGCATGCCTAGTGTACACCATAAATGAAAAGAAATCACAACTGGTACCCTCTCAAATAATTACATTCCTGGGTGCAAGCTTAAATACAACTGCCCAGATGGCTTACCTCACGCCAGACAAACAAATGCAATTGACAACATACTTCAAGCAAATGGCAACAAAATCCAGCTATCTGCAATACAAATTCTGCAGGCTTTGGGATTCATGGTATCCTGCATTCTACTAATTCTATATGCGAGACTGCATATGAGGAAACTTCAATGGTACCTAAAAAGCTTATGGAGACAACACTGTCACAGCCTGGAAACAATGATTCCTCTCATTCCCTGCCTGCAACAGAAGTTTCTTTGGTGGGCAGAGACATGTCACCAAAACAAGGGACTATCATTTATTCTACCCCTGCTACCCAAACCCTAACTACAGATGCATCAGACTATGGTTGGGGGCCCCACCTGGCAGGGAGATTCATTCAGGGCAAATGGAGCCCAAACCAAATGCATCTAAATATCAACCAGAAAGAAATGCTAGCTATTCAGAATGCTCTGACAGCCTTCAAGGACTTACTTCATCCAGGACAACTACTGATAAAGACGGACAACACCACAGTTATGTGGTACATAAACAAGCAGAGGGGTACCCACTCCTACCCCCTTTGCAGGCTAGCCATGGCCTTATGGAACACAGCCATGACTTACCAAATACATCTTCAAGCTCAATTCCTGTCAGGAAAGCAAAATAATCTGGCAGATGACCTAAGCAGAAATCTTATGGACCCGCACAAATGGAAACTGGATCCACAAATCTTCAGCATGTTAACACAAAAATGGGAAAGCCCTGACATAGATGTATTTGCCTCTCCCCAAAACTATCAGTTGGACAAATTCTGCATAAGAACTCATCACAAGAAAGCATGGAAAGTGGATATTCTATCTTTTAGCTGGAAAAACCTATCAGTCTATGCCTTTCCCCCCTCTGCCTCTACTCTCCAAGGTCTTACTAAAAGACAGACAGGAAAAACCAAAAATGATTCTAATTGCTCTGGACTGGCCTCACCAACACTGGTACCCTCTTCTAAGGAATATGTCACACCTTCCTCCATGGTACTTGCCTCAAACACCTCACCTATTGTCTCAGCAGAACTATCAAATTGCACACTCAGCTCTAAACTCTGAATCTTGCAGCATGGCTAATCAACTAATTTTACCAACCACATCTCTCAGTAAACCTGTGATGGATGTCATTTTGGAAGCCAGAAGGCCTAGTACTAGAAAATCTTATGCTGATAAATGGAAGAGATTCTGTGCTTGGAACCAAGCACAAGGAACTTGACACAGCAAAGCCCAATATTCCTCAGATTTTACAATACTTAACTGAGATGCCTGACAAGGGCCTATCCTTTTCTTCAATAAAAATTCATGCCTCTGCCATCTCGGCTCATTACAACACAGAGCCTCCCCTCTATTCACATCCCTTGCTAAAACAGTACCTCAGGGGGGTGCCAGCTCCTGCATGGGACCACAATTTTGTGCTGGAAAAACTCACCCTGCCTCCTTTTGAACCAGCAGCTACTGCGGATATAAAATTTCTTTCTTGGAAGACAACTTTTCTTTTGGCAGTCACTTCAGCTAGAAGGGTTTCAGAACTACAGGCTCTCATGACAGTGGAGTCTTTCATTATTTTTTTACCCGGACATGGTGGCCCTCAGGACCAATCCTTCTTTTATGCCTAAGGTGGTATCCAGTGTGGCTCTTAACCAGACCATTCACCTGCCAACTTTCTTCCTAAATCCGCAGAACAAGGGGGAGCGGATTCTGCATTCATTGGATGTACACAGACAACTAAGATTCTACTTAAACAAGACAAAATCTATAAGAAAGTCTGAGCAACTACTGGTGGCATTTGCTGCAGGATCAGAGGGGAAGGCTATATCAAAGCAGACTATTTCTAAATGGATAAGCCACTGCATTCATTTCTGCTACTTGCACCATGGTAAACCTATGCCCAAGGGGATCAGATCCCATTCTACCAGGGCTGCCTCTACCTCAGCAGCTTTTCTCAGAGGGGTCCCTACCAGAGACATTCTAGAAGCTGCTACTTGGAGCTCAGTTCATACGTTCACAAAGCATTATCATTTACCTCTCTTTTCTAAATCCAGGGCAGGCTTTGCCACTGCAGTCCTGCAGGGCCTTATAGCTGCTCCTAATGCTGTTCAGCTCCATCCTCCCATCCATAGCTTTGGGCTTCTACCCAAATGTAATGACTGCAACAGTGAAACATGAAGAACATAGTACAGTATTGTACACTTACCATAAATGTAGATGTTCAAGTGTATTCACTGTTGCAGTCTGGATTACCCAGCCACCAGCCCCCTTTCTATACATTTTCTTTCCTTCACTATACTCAAAAGCCTTTGTGGTGTAGTTGCTTTTAGTTGAAGGTAAAGTTTATGTTTCTAAAGTGCATTTATATATTTACAGTTTTATATATATATTTTGGTTCTCCATTTGGGGGGCACCTGACATCTGGGGCAAGAAAAACTGATTAAAATGGCATCGGCTGCATGTTTTATACCCCTGATGACCTGACGTCATGGAAAAGGAGACAGCAACCGATGCAGGACCCAAGACTTTGTTATTCAGGCTGACTGAGGGCAACCTGCCAGCAGATTACCCAAATGTAATGACTACAACAGTGAATACACTCGAACATCTACATTTATGGTAAGTATACACAACTGTACTTTTCTGGTTTAGACTAGTGTTTAGCAGCATAACCTTGAAGTTGTTTTTAGAGGGTATTTTTACATCGGAAATTTTGTTCTTGTGACATTGCCTAAAAAAGGCACTATGGGGATGGCAAGAGCCTTAGCCAGTAACTGAAATCCCAGGGGTAGCAGATGAAGATCATCTCTGGCAAAGCACTGAGGTCTGTCGACCATGTCATCCCAGGCTGACAGATACTGGATCCCCTTTGAATGACACCAGAAACTAACCCAATTATTGAAGTCAATCATTTTTGTTTGTATTGAGGTATCATGCTAAGCAAAGCTAAAATGCTGCTTAAAACTAGGAACATATCTGCCTGAGACTTGTAATCTGAGAGCTCAGTCATGTCTCTCTTCATATAGTTCAGGGAGGGATGTCTCAAGTCATTCACACCAACATGGACTATGACGGAGTCATAACAGTGCCTGTTGTTGAGAGACTTGAGTGCATGTGTGATGTGGTGGATCCTGGCACCTGACAGACAGCTGACCGTGACCTTTTCCTTATCCATCCTGGTGAGAGGGACATCTGTGTGTCTCACAGTTGAGTCGCCTATGATTAAGATGTTTGCTTTTGTGTTATGCCTTAGGGGCTTGACTGGTGAGACATTAGTGTGTGATGTATTATATGTACTATGTTCTTCAGAGGATGAATTATGTGAAGCGTGCTTGTGTTTGTGTTTGGTTGGTCTCTGATGTTTAGGTAAGCTTCTTGTAAGGACCACCACATATGTAGGTTTATGTGTTGTTGGTTTGGTAGGTGCAGGAGTTGAGGTATGCATGCTGAAAACCTGCTTAGTATTAGATGGACTGACTGGTGAGTGAGAGAGCCTGGATTCTAGGTTGTTGATATAGATGCATTTCTCATATAATGAATTTGTGTGGACTAGAAGAAGTGGGTTGTCAGTGTACATGAGGCAATTGCTACATTCCCTCAGGATGCCCATGTCAACCAGACTGGCTGCAGAAGCTGTGGGAAATTGTCCATCCATAATGCTAGGTAAGTTGATGTGGGCAGACAACAGGAAGCTGACAGGAAGGAACAGGTAAAGTAGAGGACAGGAGAAGTGGACAAAAAAATACAAAGGGATAGTGGGTGGGACCTGTGTTGGTACCTCAGGAGCTTTGCTGAATGTATCATCTGTCAGTGAGGGACAGTCACGAGAACTCACTGATGGAGCACCAGCAGAGTACTAAAGGAAAATTTGCAGGCAAAAGTGTTTGTCTCTATAACCACCAATGGTGCCCACAACTGCGCGACAGTGCTCAATGCATGAACGCAGTGCTATATAGCAAATGAGCACAAACTCATCTAAACAAATTAACCAATTAAAAGCTCAAAACTGAGCCCTGTTCCAGCAACCTTCAATCAGAAGAGTTCTAACTGCACACTCCTGCCACTAGGGTGCAGGGGAACCATCTTCAACAAAAGATGGCCTGGTTTAGTGCTCAAGTTATACAAACAGAACTAGATTCAGCAGGTCTGAATCTAGTTTATGCTATGGCAAACAAAGTGCAATAATTTCAGAACAAAAAAAGTTCAGATAAGCAATGTTATGGTAAAAATGTATTTCAAAAGTGCAACATACAGTGAAAATTTCTACTTATGTTTTACAGAGACCAGCAGATGGCTTGGATTTGCTTATGTAGCAAACGAGCAAACTGATTTAAACAAATTAACCAATAAAAAAGCTCAAAACTGAGCCATGTTCCAGCAACCCTCAGTCAGACAAGTTCTAACTGCACACTCCTTCCACTAGGGAGCAGGGGCACTCTCTCCAACAAAAGATGGCCTGATTTACTGCTCAAGTTATACAGAGCTAGATTCAGTAGGATTGAATCTACTCTATGCTACAGAATACAAAGTGCCCCAATTTCAGACAAAAAAGTTAAAATAAACAGGCACAATAAGCCTTCAACCAGCAATTTCCAGCTCAGAAAGGCAGCAGCTACCCACTCCTCACACAAGAGTATAGACCACAAGCCTTCTTAATGCAAAATAACTGGCCTCTGAAGCCCAAGTGCTTAAACCAGAACTAAGGCAACTTTTAGAATAAGAGACACACTAAGCCTTCAACCAGCAGTTCCCAACTTAGAAAGATGTAAGCTACATCTCCTGCTACAAGAGTGTAGACCACAAACCTTCCTAAGGTAAAACAACTGGCCTGTAGCCCAAGTGCTTAAAACAAAAGGATTAGGGTAACAGTTACAATTTAATCAAGCTGCTTACAAGCAGTAATAAATGCAGCAGAATAAATGCAATTGAACACCTTTAAGAACAAGCAGCAAAAGCAAAATAAAGCAATAAAGGAGGAAGAAACACACACACAGTAAAAGCAGATGAATAAGTGTAATTATTTTAGGTTAAGTGGGAAGGGAAGAAATAGAAGATAATTCATGATTTGAAAAGAGAGACACTGGTGATTACAGAGCAGCTGGCAGGCTATGGAGTTCTTTTGGTTAAGAAGCATTGGGACCTCTTCAGTTGAGGGATATGCTTGAATTTGTACATACTAAAGGGCATTGCATTTGATGATGGGTCTGAAAAGGTTGCTGTACAGTGGTAAAATAACTTATTTGGATCTTAAAGATATTCCCTTGGAAATGAATTGGGCCAGATAGAAGGATTTTCTGACTGTGGCAGAAACCTGCCGATCAAATGAGAGAGAGAGAGAGAGAGAGTTGTCCACATAAGTACCCAGGTCTCTCATGACTATATTTGTTTGAAGAAGGGTACTGCTTATAACATATAAGGTGGGAACAACTTTTTTGCCAAACACTGTGCTGTACTTTTTTTGCATTTAGCTTGAGACCATTTTCAGTCTACTAGGTATGTGCAAATTCAATCCCTTTTTGGAGAAGGTTAGTATCAGTGGCTGAATGTTTAACAGTGTCAGGCTTGTGGACAACAGCAAGCTTGGTCGACCACACTTTATGGATATAGACTTGGATGTCTACCAAATAAATGCCAAGCAGAAAAGGGCCCAGCACTGATTCCTGCAGTACCGCACTAGTTTCAGTTTTACATTCAGACAGGGTACCGTCAACTTTCATTACTTGGGGTGAACCTGTCCTTTACAAAAACAGACTGATTGGGGTCTAGATAAGTTACAAATGTCTGCATGAATGAATTATGCTATAATACATTTCATGGCTTTGCGTATAGGGCTGATTGGGATATGATTACTTGGGTCTGTAGGGGGATATTCCTGAGTAGAGGAAAATTTCAGTTTTCAGGGCTAGTGGGTGCAAAAATGAGGTTAGATGGGGTATCACTAAATTTTCTGCTAATAAATTGCAAATAACCAAGTTATTGCAACGTATGATATTATTATGGATAAACATTATTCCTTAATTTCTTGATATAACTGAAGAAAACATTGCAGTTTCCTTTGGTATCTGAAGTAACCTTAAGCGAACATTCTGATTTATGTGTTCTAATAGTGCTTTTAAGTTCCTTGCTGGCATGTCTCAGTGTGGTCTTGGGATAGGGAGATGGGGATCTCTTACAAGTTTTTATTATGTTCCTTCTTTTGTTATATGGTTATTAATACAGAAGTTCCACCTGAGAGGCTTGTTCCTGAACTTACCATAATATTTAGAGTGGTCATTTCTTTGTAGATGTTTAGATACAAGTCAAATTAGGTTTCCCTGGGGAAGTTCCTAAAGATGGGCTAAGTAAGTGGTGGGATGGTACCACTAAACCTGACCAAGAAGGTAGTTGATTTCAGGTTAGACTTAACCAGGGATGAGGAGACGTATGTGTGAAGTATAGGGAGGGGCTAGGCTGCTAAGGACGAGGTCAATGATATTAGACTCTCTGCTGGGTAATTTTACAGTATGCTGCAATGCATTTAATTTAACAAAGTCCAGGAAATGCTGAGTGTTTCCATTTTAGAGGTGTAAGCATACCAGTAAATGCATGAACAAATGAAAAATTGAAGTCTCCTAGTAAGAAGGTATTTGCTTTACTATATGTACTTTATTTTTCATATCTACTCACAGCTACACACTATGCAATCCTCATGCAAGTTGTACTTTTTATTTTACACCAGTGCTTTGCTGCTTTTTATTACTCTTCTAGTTGTTTTTATCCCTCCCCATCCACCTTTTAGACTCATAATTGCTCATCACCTCCTTCAGTTCTTCCATTACTCCCATCTCCTTTCATTTTATAGATTTGCAGGTTCATAGAAGGTTACTAGGCTAATGCCCTAAAGTCCTTACAAGCCTAGCCATATTTACCCCAAGTTGCCCCAACTGTCAGTGGGTAGTTGAGTGAAGTTCAAAGAGGCAAAGGTCTATGGTAGTTAAAAATAACCCATCCATTGATTTACGTCATTTGAAGAGGGTCAGGGAGGGGGTCTCTTTCACATGAATTGGAAGCTTGTTCCAAAGAATTAGCAGTCTCTGGGAGATATAGCTATCTCTCCAGCATGACCTGTTCATGTCAGAAGCTAGGTTAAGATCCCTGGAGCAAGTGACCCTCATGCAGTTTAATTTATGAATGTGTAGCATTTCTATCAGGGCCGGGTCAGAGACTGCCCTGAAAGCCAGGCACTGGTCACCTCTTAGCAACCTGTAGGAGACAAAATACAGTGACAGGGCTTTCAGTCTTTCCACATAAGACATGTTTTGTGTAACCTGTAATTTCTTGGTGAAAAAACTCTGTAGTTTCTCCAGTTTGTGCAGGTGCCTAGTGAGGTACATGCAAAAGTGAGGGCTAAGTATAATGGAATTATTCTTAGATCTAGATGTGATGCCTTTACTTATAAGATGTGCCACATAGAAAGATTTCCTACTACTATGGATATGTGGTGGTCAGATCAGGTACCACTGGGTCTAAACTTAGTGGGGATGCTGTTGATAATGTAATCAGCAGGGATGTCAGCATTCCCAAAGGGAATAATAGTAAATTTTTTGCATTTAGCTTTAATCCGTAGCTTTGGTACCAATCATTTGTCTGCGTTAATCCTGTCCGCAGTATATTAACATCATTGGGGGACTCAATGATGCTCTGATTTTGCAATTGTTAGTAAACTTTTTCAGCCACAGGCCATCCAGGTTTGCCTGGACTTCTGAGAATTAACTTCTGAATAGTAAAGGGCCCAGCACAGAATCCTGTGCTATGCCACTGGTGACTGGTCTTTTGCTAGAGGTGAAGTCACCCACTTTTACAGAATATGTCCTGTCAGTGAGCCAGTTGGCTACCCATCTGGTAATGCAGTGACTAATTCCCAATTAGGAGAGTTTCTCTATAATAACTGAGTGGGGGATTGTGTCAAATGTCTTGGCTAGGTCAAGATAGGTGGTATGCACTGGCGTTTCCTAGTCCAGGGCCTTGGTGACTTTCTTGAAGAAGTTAACCTTGTTTAACAGCCCTGATATACCTTTAACAAATACAAACTGGGTTGGATTCAGAGTTTGGAGATTACCCATGTCCTTGTTAATAAGGTCCATCCATAATGATTATTTCCATGGCCTTGCAGATGAGGCTAATCAAGCTTATGGACCTAGAATTCCCATGGTCAGCTGATGGTCCCCCCTTTGTGCAGAAGGATTACTGTTGCTGTCCTCCATTCCACCAGAACATAGCCAGATTGCAGGTTGTGGTTAAACAGGGATCCAAGTGGATCTGCTAGGTCTTGTTTTAAGTTGTTTAAAACGCAACAGGATGTTATTTTGCCCCATTGTTGCCATGTTTTCTGGCCTTGGAGAGCACCAAGATGACCTATTCATTTGAGATAATAGTCTGAGGAATGGTGGCAGGTTTACTTTGGGGAGGGGTGACTGGAGGGGTCAAGGGGTGAAATTTGCTTCAAATCTGTCAGCAGGTTGGCTATTACCTTTGGCTGAGTATGGGTGGTGCCATCTACCCACAACCAGTTCAGCGCATAACTGGGCATTCCCTTTTAGATTATGGATGTAGTTAAAGAATGCCTTGTGATTATCCTTATAGGAAGGCTATTTTTGCTTCATAAATAGCTTTGGAGGACTTGACAAGATCTCTTATTTGTTTAAGCTAGAGAGGGATTTCTTCCTCTGCTAAGCCAGTTCCCTCTTGTTCTTGGACATTAGTTTATTTCTCTGTTGTATAGCCTGTTTATACTAGGGGTCCACCAGGGTGGCTTTTTTTTGACAAGACATGGTTTTAATCTAATCATGTACAGCTGATTCTATACAACTGCTTAAATGGTTATACAGGGCATTGGTGCACATCTCTGTGTAGGAGTCCATGTTATCTGCATTTGAGGGGAGCTTTGAAACTTCTTATACCTTCACTTAGTAGGAGGTAATTTATCTTTGAAAAATTCTTAAGTGTTTTTAAGCTTGATGAGGTATCTGGTTTTATAATTGCATCGAACGAGATTGATTTATGGTCTGATTTTACAAGGCAGGACATCACGTGGGGGGTGAAATGCTCTCCCATGTTAGTGAGTACTGTGTCCAGGACATTTGAGCCTCTTGTGGTTGTGCTGACTAACTGTCCAGAGCATTTACATTGACCTGTCACAAGAGGTTCCAAGAACCTCTGAACCAGTATACATTTCCCAGTCAGTGGTGGGATAATTAAAATCACCCATGAGTAAGTTGCTGGGCTGTATGGCAAATGACTCCAGTAAGTCCAGGTATGTGGTATGCTTTTCCTGTTTCATGGTAGGAGGCCTAATGCTAGCTATGATGTGGTGATGTGGTAGGGGCTTTGCTTATAGTTAATTGGACATGGAGCAGCTCAAGGTGGTCATACTCTTTGACTGGTCTTGAGGTGTGTGATGTTCCTACACTGGCCCAGTAATCAAGGAACCTCAATCCTCACCACTGGCACAGCTAGGGGATGTACACACTGGGAGGATAACAAGTACACGCACAGTAAAGTGCAATTTCCCTTAAGAGCACACAGAAACCACAGTCTGCTTGGGGCTGGTTTCTCCCTCTTTCTCCAGATCACCAATAAGACTCCCCACTGGCACAGCTGTAGGGTTGAGATCTCAGCTGAGTGGTCAAGCCAAAACCTCCAGCACCCTCTCTGTCCAACCAGTGCTTTGTGGCCCTTTCCAAGTAGCTGACGCACACACATACACACACACACACACACACACACACACACACACACCTGAGAAAGGCTGGCACCGGTTTACTAGCTGTGCCCCCTTCTGCCCAGACTATAAGGTAGTTATCGCTGCCACCAACCACTCTTATCAGCTACTCTAGGCCCTTAACAAAGGGTGTCCAAGCCTACTGTGTAATGTTACTAATAATCCAAATGGTAGTTTTGACCAAGCACTAGGCTATTATGTGTGACCTGTACAGTGTCACTGAATATATATCCAAGTACATTAAGAGCTTAAATATGTCTCACAAATATCAGCCACAAAGATAGGTTTAAATAGATTTAATAATAAATAATAAAAGAATAAGATAATACTCAATAAACAAACAGTTACTTCAGAGTTTAAAATCACAGGAAATATTTAAAACAACACTGCAGGACAGTCTCAAATAAATGCAGAAAACATCTAAACTAATCTTATTCCTAACTATATCTAAAGAAATTACTGTACCCTAGTTACTTACTATTAGCAAGGCGAGTGCAGATGGTGATGATGAGTGGATGTTCTTGCTAGGTCCAAGACAAAATACAAAATGCACAGTCTCTCTTTGAGAAAGTTCTTCAGTTAATATCAAACATTACTGCTGGGCCAAATTGGATGACATCAGTCTTTGTCACCTGACTTCAGTTCCCAGGCTAAACAGAAACTTAGCAGAATTTGACATCCCTGTATGAGAAATGCATATCTCTCAGATCTTTGCTCAGAACTGTGTAGCTGCTAGGAAGTCATAAAGCAATAAAACACTTACAAAACAATGCAGAAGGCACCCTAGTTCTAGACATCCTGTCACCCTGCTGGATTGAAACTTTTATAGCACAATCGTAAAACACCTTAATTTCAACTTATTTTCTTGACTTTTGCAAGTTAACTCTGTATGTTCCAGTTTCTGCTATTAAAACATACATTTGCACAGGTATATAGTTTATATACATTTCTGTTCTTTTCCAGTAGGGTACACTGTGGACACATCCTTGAAGCTCAGTACTGTATAAACCCTGTTCAACACAAACTTCTGTACCAGTAGTTTAATATGCACATAGCATATAGTTCAGTATAAATCAAATCAATATTCACAAATGACATAGAATTATTTACAAAATTCCAGGTAGCTGGGCTGGCAGCATAACAAGGTGTATGTATCCTTAATGAAGATAGCTACACCTCCTCCTTTGGTTCTTTCATGCTCACTTTGTGGCCTGAATGTATAGAAGGTATTGTGCTTTTTGTGCCTTCTCCTTACAATATCTGGAAATCTTTTGTCTAGCTTTCCTTTCTAGCACTAGCCCATTGTTTTCCAGTTTTTAGCTATTACACTCATCATCACCTCTTTTGACATTAACCTTATTGTCTGCATTCCTTTTTCCTGCCAACCCATCATTCCTTATACCCCACATGCAAAATTCCAAGGAGTTTTGACCCTCTTTTTTTGTATGTCCTCCTCAAGGTTTCCAGAGCCTTTGTCTAAATCTTTTTTGCCCAGGTACATTTTTTCATGCTTGCCTTTTCTATCATGCATCTCCAGCATCTTGAGTCTGTTTTCCTTCTCGTCATACATAACCTTTTTGGTGTGAGATACAATCTGTGCAGCACTCTTTAATATCTGTCCTCCCATCCCATGCATGTTCTGCATCTCATAAGTTGTTTTGAGGACTTTTCTGCATTTAACTTCCCAGTCAGCCACGCCTCTTCATTCTCTTAATCTTTCTTACTCTATTTCTTTGTGGCCTCATCCACTTTGCCTCTCATGTCTTCATAAATCTTTCTGCTTCACCTTTCCCCCATTTCTCCTATAGGATTCCTTTCCCATCTTCACCATTTATTTTTTGTTAATCTAAATTCCTGTAGGGTCATGAATACTTTCTATCCTCCTGTTCCTTCTTTGATTTCCCCCGTCCCTTCATTTTTTTCATTTGTTTCTTCCCAATGTAAACGCTCACCCTACTTCTTCCCATATCTCTTTCTTTCTCTTGTTCCCATGTCATGTTGCTGTATCCATATCATGCCTCCTCAATCATTCTATTAACCCAGCATCCTATGTGTTTCCTCTTCTCTTGCTTTTTGGACTTCAACTTGCTCTGTGTCCATCTAAGTAGGTTATATGCTCTGGCTTGCATGGATACATGTGAGAGTCCCAGCCCCCTTTATCCTATTCAGTTTTAACTTGTTTTTTGAGACCATTTTCAGTTTCCTTTCTTTAGCCACCCTTCCAAGTAATTCTGTAATTTTAGTAGTTAGGCCTTCACTGGGTCCACTGGCAGATTTCTTTACTGCATTCAATATAACTGGAAGTATCATCATTCTAACCACACCGATTCTTCCTAGTTCTGTGTGTATTTTATTCCCCCTCCAGTATCCCTTGTATTAACTCTCTCCTTTTCTCCAAATTCCTTTTTATTATACACTTAACATATACCCTGCATATATGCCTTGATATTTGGTGTATTACCTGTCCTGAATGTGTCCCACTCTTCCCTCTCTGATCCTGACCACTGCAGTCTTTCTTCTGGTTCCATCAAAATCCTGAGGTCCATTATAAACTTGCAAAAACTAAAAAGGAGATTTCAGCGAGTGCAAAGAAACTGAAGCCAGTTCGCTGAAACTGTCTTTGACAAAAGTGGAGAATGCCCTTTTCTCCACTGTTGCGCAACTTTGGACTTGGTACATAGAATTCTAGGGTGTTTATATGTGGAAGGCCTCTCATTGGGGTGCAAGGGGGCTTGCCCCCTGCAAAAACAGTTTTTGTAATGTTCTCTGAAGGTGGTCTTGGAAAACTGGTTTTGGTTTATTTGTGTTCATTGAAACCACCTTTAATGGATCAACCTGAATCCATTTTTTTTTCTGTCCATCTCAGTATTCTCCAATATAAACATGTATTCATCCATGGAGTTTAGGAACCATTATTGTATTCCTGTTCTTCTCTCTAGTTGTGTTAATTTCTTCCTCCCCTCCATTGCCAGCCCTTCTATGACTAGCATGAAGAGCACCAGGGAGAAAGGCACCCCTGTCTGGTCCCCCTCCTTACTTTTAGTGCCTAGGAAACTCCAATTTACCATTATCTCTATTTTTGACTCACTGTAAATTGTAATTATCAGTCCTATGATTTCCTCCCATTTGTCTTTTTTCTAGTATATCCCAAAGGAATTTGCAGTCACTTTAATGCTTATGTTTATTTGGGAGATTGTTCTGTAATCCCCCTACTTCCATTCTGTCTCCACCTTCTTTTGGGATTACCACCCCCTGGCTGTTTTCCTTGTCTATTTCCTTGTTTCATTTATCCTTTCATAGTCCTCCCTCACAATTGTTCATATTGCCTCTCCACCCTACTTGTAGAACTCTACCAGGTGTTCATCTCAGCCCGTTACCTTTCTGTCTTTCATTGCCATCACTTTGTATTCCTTCTACCTGGTACCCCTGTCTTCTGTCTGTAACTTTCGAATGGACTTCTTTTCTTTCGTCTATGTATGGTATATCTGTTGCCAATATATTCTCTAAAGGCTTTGCTAATGCTGTTGTCTTCCTGTATGATCTCTCCCTGTTTTCTCTAAATGCTTGATACCTCTCTCTCTCTCTGCTTTTCCCTTTCTAAACTTATTTGCTAGATGTTTCCCCTGTTCCTCCCCAGTTATCAACCTTCAGCCCTTTCAGTACCATTGCTCTGATTTAAATGCAGTCATTAACTTTCCTTCTAGTTCAGCTTTTATTACTTTCTCTGTTCTTATTTTTTCTCTGTCAGTTCCCATTGTATCTTGCTCATTTCTGCTTCCAGATTTGCTATCTTCCCCCTCATCTTGCTTCATTTTCCACAAATCCTCTTTTATTATTTTCCCCTAACTGCTGCTTTGATTCCATCCCACCAGTGCTTCCCCCAAATTCTTTCTTGTCTGTAGTGTTCCCCTTAACTGTTTTCATATATCAGTTTTGTAATTGTTGCTTCCTTTCCTGATCTTTCTACTTGTAGTTTGCCCATCTACATTCCCAAACCTCCCTTTATTTTCTCTCTATTCCTATTGTCATTGCTAGTGTTGCATAGTCCTCTCTCCCTCCCCCTATATATATATATATATATATATATATATATATATATATATATATATATATATAAATAAATATACACACACACACACACACACACACACAGTGGATATAAAATGTTTACACACCCCTGTTAAAATGCCAGGTTTTTGTGATATAAAAAATGAGACCACAATAAATAATTTCAAAAATTTTCCCACATTTAATGTGACCTATAACCTATACAATTTAATTGAAAAACCAAAAAACTGTTAGGGGAAAAAATACAAAAAATAGAAAACATTCAATACTCGGATTGCATAAGTGTGCATGCTCTTAAGCTAATACTTTGTTGTGTGTGCACATCCTTAAATGAATACTTTGTTGAAACACCTTTTGATCTAATTACAGCATTCAGTCTTCTTGGGTAGGAGTCTATCAGCATAGCACACCTTGACTTGGCAATATTCGCCCACTCTTCCTTGCAAAAGTGCTCCAAATCTGTCGGATTGCGAGGGCATCTCTTGTGCACAGCTGTCTTCAGGTCACCCCACAGATTTTCTATTGGACTTAGGTCTGGGCTCTGGCTTAGCCATTCCAAAATGTTAATTTTCTTCTGGTGAAGCCATTCTTTTGTTGATTTGGATGTATGCTTGGGGTCATTGTCATGTTGAAAGGTGAAATTCCTCTTCATCTTTTTAGGAGACACCTGAAGGTTTTGGGCCAAAAGTGCCTGGTATTTGGAACTGTTCATAATTCCCTCCACCTTGACTAAAGCCCCAGTTCCAGCTGAAGTAAAGCAACCTCAAAGCATGATACTGCCACCACCATGCTTCACTCTGGAGATGGTGTTCTTATAGTGATACAAAATTTTGTTTTTGCGCCAAACGTACCTTTTGGAACTGTGGCAAAAAAGTTCAACCTTGGCCTCATCAGACCATAACACATTTTCCCAAATGCTTTTGGGAGACTTGATGTATTGTTTTGCAAATTTTAGCCAGGCCTGGATGTTTTTCTGTGTAAGAAAAGGCTTCCGTCTTGCAACCCTACCCCATAGTCCAGACATATGAAGAGTATGGGAGATTGTTGTCACATGCAGTACACACCCAGTACTTGCCAGAAATTCTTGCAGCTCCTTCAGTGTTGCTGTAGGTCTCTTGGCAGCCTCCCTGACCAATTTTTGTCTTGTCATTTCATCAATTTTGGAGGGATGTCCAGTTCTTTGCAACGTCACTGTTGTCCCATATTTTCTCCACTTTTTGATGATTGTCTTCACTGTGTTCCATGGTATATCCAATGCTGTAGAAATTACTTTTATACCCTTCTCCTGACTAATGCCATTTAACAATGAGATCCCTTTGATGCTTTGTAAGCTCTCTGTGAACCATGGCTTTTGCTGTAGCAGGCAACTGCTGAACTTTATTTGGGGTTAATCAGAGTTTCTTTAATTGATGGCTGGTGTGTACCGAAGAAGACTGTATGCTGTAATTAAATCAAAAGGTGCTTCAACAAAGTATTAGTTTAAGGGTGTGCACACACAGCAAAGTATTAGTTTAAGGGTGTGCACACTTATGTGGTATCCTGCCAAGTCTACTGGCATGAATCAAGCTGTTTCTGGCAAATGTGTGCTCACTCTGTTCAGAGGCCTTTCCCTCCATATATCCTTCCACTCTTTTTCTTTCATGTTCCTTCTGAGCCTATTTTCATCTTTATGCTGTACTGTGTTTAGCCAAAGGGCCCGTCTTTAGATCTAGCTTGATACTGAAGTCCCAAGTGACAGTTTTCTCTCCAGATCTTTTTTCCTGATTCCATTTCTTAAAAACCTGTTGTAAAAAGTCCTCTATATCATAATTTGGGGCATATAGGTACTTTATTGTCCATTGCCTTCCTGTGTTTTCTTTAGGTGAAGTTTATCTAATGGACAGCCCAAAATAACTCAATTATCAAATCCAAACCAGGATCACATTAAGGTGGCTCTGCTCAATGCTAAAAGTCTTAACAACAAGCTGACTGACCTTGAGGCTCTCCTGAATTTGGAACATGTCCATGTCTGTGTAATTGCTGAAACTTGGTTTAAGTGTTCAGAAAGCTCTCCTACATACCTAGTTTTGTGTCTACCATCCCTTCAGACCTGTTGACAACTGTGGTTAGGGATGATATCACCTCTACACAGATACCCAGAGATGCACAAATAGAACTCTGAGCTCCAGGTCACATTAAGCAGGAACAGTTATCAGTTTATGGCCCATTACAGTGCACCCTCTGTGTCCCTTGAAAATCATGTAAGATTCTGAAATGTACTTCAAATACTCACCATAATTACCCCTCAATAAACTGGAGTACCTATCCTCCAATTTAGGATAAGACCAAGAGTTCGTAAATTTAGTTAAAAAATCCTGGGACAGATTGTTAATAAACCCACTACAGGACATAATATTCTTGACCAGTCCTTATGAATATAGCTTCTTTGTGTACTGTTTCCCTGGTATCTCTTTCCCATTCAAGTTATATCATAAAATACTTACCTTCACCCTTCAAATCATTAAATCCACTGCAACAAATATCTCAGAATTCAAAGATTGTAAATGTACTAATCTAATAAAATTCTATGATGAAATGTTAAAATTCACTTATATCAGCATCACCCCAGATGTTGTCATTGCAGGTAGCTTCAGAAAGGAATTCTATGCTCACTTAGATAAATGTGTAGAACCGGCAGTCCCGACTAGACCTAATTATAATGGGAAATTTAAAAACAAATTATATCACCATAAATAATCACTACAATAACATAAAAAAACTCCTTAAAGTATATTGTAGATCAATAGTGCTCTGAACCTATTCATAATGGGATCACCCACTCTGATCTGGTAGATTTTGCCAATATACTAGCAAATGGATCCAGTGCAAAGTTTTCCACACAGATGACTATCCAAAGCCCACTTATTCTTGAATCTTTCAGACTCCCATCATCACTAGACAATGTGCTGAAGGTGCTCTCCAAAACTAAAAATACTTTAATGGTACCTAACAGTATACAAGGTTGTTTAATAAACAGTACTAAACTAGCCCTGGCAGAGCTACTGCTTAAATTATCTAACCTGAGTTTAGCCGCTGGTTTGTCCCTGAGATCTGGCACACAGCAGCAGTGATGTCACTCTACAAGGGTGTCCCCACCTCTGATCCTGGGAATTATAGGGCCATCAGCCCAACAAGTCTTATTTGCAAAGCCACGGAGCATATTATAACTGTCCACTTCATAAATGTAATCTTTACTTTTCACTTCTTTTTTTTTCAAAACATTTTTTATTTTTCAAATATAATTGAATAAATTCCATAATATTTAAACATATCATCTAAAATAACTATTTTCTCTATTTGCATTAGCCTGACACTATAACAAATCTAATATATACAATTACTATATAAGTATGCCCAATTCGTTATCAGAGTGACTAATCAGTTATTGTATGGTATCAATCAGAGATAAAACTTTTCCCCAAGGGTTATTGATAAATGGCTTT
The DNA here is from genome assembly GCF_019279795.1 of Protopterus annectens. Classification (NCBI taxonomy): domain Eukaryota; kingdom Metazoa; phylum Chordata; order Ceratodontiformes; family Protopteridae; genus Protopterus; species Protopterus annectens. The sequence continues at coordinate 175,009,839 of NC_056727.1, read as the reverse complement.
GTATACATTCTTAGTTCTTTAATTTTAGTATCCAGTAATGCTGTGGTCTTCAGTAGGCTGTAGAAGTCTTCCAAGGTTGGTATTGTGTTTGTATTCCATCTTCTTGTTATACACTTTGAGATTGCACATGTAGTCCATGCAAGATACATGTTTGACCTATTCAACTGAGAATCTTTATTACATTTAATAATATGAGTTTTAGTTAAATAAAATGATTCATTAAATAAGACTTGTAAAAAGTTATTAATACCATCCCAACATGGCTTAATTTTAACACAATCAAAGCAAATGTGGTTCCAATCTGCATTGAGTACTTACATCTCCATTATCATCCTTGATAAATAAATGGTGTTAAAAGATCAAACCAGATTTTTAAGTCTATATTTGCATTAACAATTTTCCTAAATGAGTCAATGTAATAATTAATCATGCAAGTTGTAGTGGGTTTAGTTATGTGATATTGCAGACTAATACATAATATGTGCCATGGCAAATTGTTTATATCTGTTTTTTTTAAATTTTTTTGTAAATCAAATTCATTCATTAATATTATAGTTAGTAATTCTTTCCAAGTTGCAGAGTAATTTTGACTTATCCAATCTAAGATTGTTTTAGATATTGATGCTTTTATATATGTTTCTATTTCAGGAAAGTTTAATCCTCCCCCTTTTCCATGGTCTGATATGATGTATTAAAGCTATTCTGTTTCTTTTGAAAAACCATAAAAATGTTATTAGGCATGAATTTATTTCTTTAAGTATATTCTTTTCTGGTAACAATTGTATTGCCAAGGCTGTATATAGGATCTTGGGCAGTAGAACCATTTTTATTAACTGTAGTCTATCTTCAAATGCTAATATTATTTTGTTCCACTTTTCCACATCGACTTTAATTGTATTGATGATATTATTGTAGTTTTTTGAGACTAATTCATTATTATTCTTGCATAACTCAATTCCTAGATATTTTAAGGTTGATTCTTATTTCCCTGTGATGTGATCCCCCTTAGTTTGCAGTTCTTTCTTTTTATTTAGAAATAAAAATTTTGATTTTGATGTATTGAAATGGAGTCCTGAAGTCATGTAGAATTTGTCAATTAATATATCTAATTCTTCTAATATCTCTTTTGCATTAGATAATGTTAATAATATGTCATCAGCAAATAGCATTATTTTGGAATTGTATTGTTCATAAACATCTATTTCTTTGATTTTTATATTGTTATGAATTAAATCTGCCAATATTTCAATAGCCAGAGCAAATCAAATTTGTGACATGGGACATCCTTGTTTAGTGCCTTTTGTTATATGTATAGATTCAGAGGTAAATAACTTGACATACACTAAATTATTTGTATATATATTCTTTAGGAGATGAACAAAAGATGCCAGAAATTCAAATCACTTTAGGATTTTGAATAAATAGTCCCAATTTAGGGAATCAAAGGCTTTCTCTATATCTAAGCCAATTATGAGTCTTTCTTTATTTTCTTTGTTAACATAATCTATAAGAGAAATTATCCTTTTAATATTGTCATGTGTGTCTATGATATATAAATCCAGTCTGATCATTATTTATTGTTTTGGAAAGTGGTATTTTCATTCTGTTAGTTAGTATTGTCATAAATATCTTATGATCATTATTTAATAATGATATAGGTCTATATGAGGTACAGATGTTTGGGGATTTGTTTTCCTTTAGGATTGGTGTGATTAAGGAATATCTCCAAGAGGGTGGAATTAAAGCTTGTGCCTGAATTTCTAATAGAGTTTTATGAAAGAGGGATGGTATCTTTGAAGGAAAAAGTTTATATATTTCCATAATTATGCCATCTATACCTGGAGCTTTATTATTTTTACCATCTTTTATTGTATCTGTAATCTCTTTGTAGGATATAGGTGCTTGGAGATCTAGTTTTAATTTTTCTGGTATTTTTTTTATATTGGAACATTTTTCATCTGGATTTAATTGATTGGTATGTATATTTTCTTTTTGGAAATGGTCCATGTAGTGATTTCTGTAAGCATCAAGAATGTCACCTATATCCAAGACATTTTTCCCTTTCTTTTCATGAAAGATACTTGTAATGTTATTGGCTTTTGATTGTATTTTGATTCTTGTAGATATATTATGTAGATATTTGGGAGAAGTGGCCGAAGTATTACTTTTTAGTTTTTCCTAAAGCTAAACTAGTTTTATTTGTTAGAATTTCATTGTATTTATTATTTAATACTTCTAGTTTCTTTTTCATCTCCCAATGATCTTGATTTTGTTCAGCTTTTACTGACAAAAGTTTGGATTGTAGATCTAATAATTTAGAATCCCATTCACTGATTTTGTTTTATACCAAGTTAGGGTTTTGCCATATATATATATATATATATATATATATATATATATATATATATATATATATATATATATATATATGATTTTAATGAGTCCCATATCATTATTTTATTTATCTCGGTGGTGTAGTTAATATCTAAGAAGAACTCTAATTCAGATAATAGCCAGGGTTTGAACTCTTTCATTTTAGTTATATATGCTGGAATTCTGGAGTTAAAGATTAATGGTTTGTACCCATTTTGAAGTTTTAGTATCAGTGAATTGTGGTCTGAAAAGGGGCAGAGAGTGATTGAGAAATGAATGATTTTAGAGTGAAAGTCATGTGCAGTAAATATTGTATCTATACTAGTTTGGGTACCAAATCTGTGATCTTGATGGGAAAACAACAGAGATTTATCTTCTTTAAATTTAAATGTATCTTCAAGATGAAATGATTCTACCCACTTGTTTAAAGCGTTTGATACAGCAGATGTATGCAGTGGTTTTTTATTTGTAGTTTCAGAAGTATCAAATATACAATTAAAATCTCCTCCCTAATATTAAGTTACCTTTATAGTTATTGGAAATGAAATCCAAGTGTTTTTTTTAACAGTTCCTGATCCAATGCCTGGGAACCAGTATAGATTGGCTAGGGTCCATAATCTGTTATTATATTTAACTATTACAAATGCCATAAGGCCTTTTTTATCTTCATACTTATAAATGATTTCTGGGTTAATCACATTTGTTTTCCATAAAATTGTTATCCCTTTTGTCTTTGTCTTATAAGTGGATTGTGCCAATATTATATATTCCTTAGGATTCCATTTGTAGTTGTCATTTGTTTTGAAATGAGTTTCTTGAAGGAAGACAATTTGTGCTTTGTTCAATTTTAAATATTTCAGTATATTTGATCTCTTTCTAGGATTGTTTAAGCCGTTGGTATTTAAAGATAATAAAGTTAAATCCATCTTAGGTTATTTGGACTATGTATTTTTTGTTTTAATGTGATTATTAAACATTTTCCTCTGCTAACTATAAAGTATATGTTTGAGCTTTTAAAGGAAGGTAACAGTTTTATACTTTGAAGGTTTACCAATAAAGTAACATTTTGGTCAGGCATACTAAAAATGTTTTTCTAAAACAATTAATTTAAATTAATAAATGTTAACAAAACTGAGATCCGCACTAGCCATGGAATGAAAAGCATTCCTAATGTGATGGATAAACCTAAGTCCATCAGATTATCACTCGTACATTGACAAATCAGAATATCTGAGCTCCATCAATTGAATTATCATATGGAGAATATTTCTATTAGGAATAAGTAACATTTATATTATTTTGGCAACCAACCGTCAGCTATGTTAATAAATAAGCAGCGAGATAACCACAGCTCGAACAAAGCAAAATGTTTAATGTCAGTACATCAATGAAAACTAATCCACAGTGCAATATAGTTAAGTGTTTTCATCTGCATATGCAGACTTCTTCAGAACAATAAACACTGTTTGAATTCATCCTTTTAAAAAAACTTTTTGGCGCTAAATTTTAATCCTAATATTTAAAGTGCTAGTGCTTATATTCCTATCAACTACTCATAATATATTTACTGAAATGAATTAAAAACAAATTAAAACCAATGCTGCATAATCACAATACAATACATTTGCTCTAATTTAAAAAATATATAAAACCACTATTATAACTATCTAAATGTTCATCTTAAAAATTCATATTACAAGCATCTTTTAATATATATATTATAAATAGTAATTGCATTCCTATAAGGACTGAAAGTATGTACATCAATAACCAAAATACTTGTTCAATAATTCTATAATTCTAAATATTTATACATTGCCATGCTAATCACTTAAATTTGTCTTATATTATTGTTTAATTCTTTATTGCAACAACAGAAAAGGTTTAATAGATATATGAACATTGATACCAGGTTCCCTGATTGCATCAGTCTGTATCTGCCAAACACTTTTCTCTTTTGCTTAGCAAAGCTTTATAATTACCCCCTCGGTAGTAATATTGACTTGATCTATTATAGCACACTTAAAGGTATGTCTTTCGCCATGTTTACTAATATGCCTGTAAAGTGCATTCTTTGTGTCTTTAACCTTTATTTTGTACAAATGATTATATATGCGTTTCCTGAATTGTCTTTCAGTCCTGCCTATATAAAAGGCAGAGCATGATATACATTTTGCCAAGTAAATAATATTACTTTCCACCAGTTATAATAATATAGCCAGATTTGCCACTGGTACCCCATTTAGAACTCATCACTGTCTCAATCTCAAACAACTGGGATGGCTAGAACTGCAAAACCAACTACTTTCTCAACAACTAGTTATCACACAAAAGATCCTTTAGCACCCTAACAATACCCCTATCCTCACTAATCTGATTACACCATACAAAAATCTTGAAACACTACGCTCATCTAATAAGCTCCTTGTTGCCACTACTAAGTCAAAAAAACAAAGCTGGAGACTCACTTTTCTCCAACACAGTAGGCCAAAACTGGAACCAGCTTCCTACTGAACTATCCACTCTTGCTTCAACTTTCCTATTTAAAAAACATTTTAAATCTCACTGGCTTTGTCCATACTCTAACCCTGACTGACATCTTATCCCCCCCTTCTTGCTCTCTCTACACTTCTCTTCCATACTATTCTTTGATGCTTACTTCGTAATATAAAAAAAAAAACAATTTGTAATTTTATCTCTCTGTTATTAGATATTAAGTTCAACCTACTAAATGACTTATTAATATTTTGTTCTTACCAACATAGCCAAATGTACTGCAACTTGCTTGACTAATACTATATATTGTATTCTTTGTCACTGCTAGTGCTTGGAGCTTTTCTACCCGGGCCTCTACTGAAAATGGACATATATCCAGTTGATTAGTCCGGTCAACAAATGTAAAATAAAATAAAATAAAAAATAAATTATTGCTGTTGCAATTACCTTTTCTAAATTTTACATAGGTCTTGTTTATGTCATCCAATCTGCACCCTTCCATTTCATTTATAGCTGAACACTGGTTGCATGACCCACATCTCCTAGTGGCTTTATTTATTTTACAATCTACAATGTCAGATGTGCCTTGTTGCAACAATCTCTTAATATTCTTACCATCTTATGCACAAAACATGGTCTTTCACCAACTGCTTCTTTCACATCACCATCTACTATTAAGGTATTCCAATGTCTTGCAATTATATTTTTAATTTCATTCACGTAGGGTGACTACGTCAATGTGCATACTCTATTAAAAGGTAACTTATCGCAATTTCCATCCCTTTCTTTAATATTATTCAACTCAATACCCAATATAGGTGGGTACTTTTTACCCCATTCATTTATGACATATCTTGAAACATCATCAAGTAACCATCCAGGATAACCTCTGTTGGCGAACATAGAGGTAATGAATTTCATTTCTTTTTCCATAACCTCAAATTTTGAAGACATTTGAGCCACCCTTATGCATTGTCCTTTAAAAATATTTTTAACATATGCCTAGGGTGGTTACTTGAGTACTCCAAATACCCGTTAGAAAACGTATCCTTCCTATATATTTCTGATTGAAATCCAGTCTTAGTATGCCTTATATATGTGTCTAAATATGGTATGCCTTCTGTACTAATATTGTGGGTAAATTTTAAAAATTCACTCGTGGTTTAAATATTCAATGAAATAATTTATGATTTTCACTGGCTCGTTCCATATTACAAACATATCATCTAAAAATCTTGTGTAGTAGGATACATGTTTATAATACTCGCTATTAACCAAATGTTGATTTTGCCATTCCAACATAACCATATTAGCAAATATGGGAGCACATGAGGCCCCCATAGCTACTCCTCTGGTTTGCTTAAAGTATTCCTCCTCAAAATGAATAAAATTGTTATCCAAAACTATACCCACCATATCAGTAATAAGATTTATACGGTCCCAACTCATATTGGAGTATTTTCTCAAACTACTGCAGAAATCTTCCAATCCCTGTTCTGTAGGGATACAAGAGAATAAATCAACAACATCAATGGTGATGTATGTAATTTCTCTTTCCATATATCTGGTGTAAGATGGGCTAAAAATATCCATAAGTCCTTAATAAGATGGGATATATTTGTATAAATTGGTTTAATCCATCTGTCAATAACTACTCCAATTTGGAAGGTCTTTGATTTACTTCCAGATATAATGGGACGAAACAGTGGTTTTATTGTGTCCTTTTGCACTTTGGGGATACCTACTATAGTAGCTAAAGTGAGAAAATCAACCTTTATAAACATATAATTCTTCTGTTATTCTATGATCAATCAGATATTCTTCCAAAGCTAAATCAATTTTGCTATAACTTATGTTAATCTCATTTATTGACGTAATATCATAATTCCCTGATTCCATTAGAATCCTTTGCATCTCATTAATATAATCAATAGTATTATACAAGACAATACCCCCTCCCTTGTCTGGTTTCATAACTTTAATGTTCTTATTCTTAGATAATTCCACCAGACATTTTCTCTCTTTGTGTTTAAATTATCCTTTGTCTGTTGTTTATTAATAATTTTATTATACCAATATATGTCAAAACATACTATTTCTTTAAAATTAGACACTTTCTTGTGACTTGGGGGAATATATGTACTTTTTTTCTTACACATATTATATTCTGTGGATACAGCATCCTTTGTTTTATTAATATTATTGTTAAATAACATAGTCAAATGTAACCTTATACAATATAATTTAATATCTGTAATAGTGTCAACTACATTAAAATCTACTGTAGGTATGAACTTCATACCCTTAGTGAATAAGGAACCATGTTCTTCCCTAATGATGTTGTTGGTGTAATTATATATCATTAAATCATTAAAATGATGGACTATTTTTTCCTTTACATCTCCTTCTGTTGTCACATTGTTATTCTGTTCGTCAAAAGAGCCTGTTGGCTTATATTCCTCAGATGTGTTCTCTTCATTAGACGCACTACTAATTCCTAATATCGGTTTTGTCGATTCCCCTGATAGTAATTCCATTTCACAGGTGGTGTGTAAAACCGTCCCCCTTGAAAATTCGTACCCCTCTCCCTATGTAACTCCAAATTAACATTTCTTGTAATACTATTAATTATTTTTTGTTCCTGTTCCCATATATAGGCTCTATTTTCCTTATATTGTTCATGTCACATAATATTTTTTTTACTTTTTCTTTCATATATCTTCCCTGCTTTAGTATCAGCCAATTTGAACTGTTTTTCATATAAATCTCGCTATTGAGGGAAAAGCAAGTCACTAGTTATGTCATTATTTAACTTTTCTACATCAATAACCATTCTACCCAACTTCTCATTATTTTTCTTAATTAATAAATTCATATAGCTGATACCACATGTATTCAACAGTGTATTGAATTCAGCCTTGGTATCATTATCTAAACTGACACCCATAGGAATTAAAAAAATCTTAACCCCATAGGTACAATACCAAGGGATATACATTTCATTAAATAAGCATTATCTATTTTAATACTTTTAACAATCAATAATTGTTTACACAAATGGAAAATCATATCCTTCAATGTTCCTTTATTAGCATTTGTGTTTCTTTCATATGACACATAATTACTGTTGGCACCATTAGTTGTAAATTCAAAATCTCTGGTTAAAAAGTGATCTAATTTGCATTGTTCATTGTCATTTCTATTGATTTGTTCATTATTGCCTCTCTGGCTTGAGGAATTGTGTACAGTACCTTTGGGGAAATTTGATTTCATCTTGGTGGTCGCAGCATAAGTTTTATCCGGCAGAGGACATTTTGGGCGAGCTCCCATACATTCAGAGTAATCTTCCACATTGAAAAGTGAAAAGTCAAAAGTAAACTCATTGTCTGAAGTGCCACTTACATTACCGGTGGTGTTACGAATATCAGGCAGTTCATTAGATAATGTGTTACCCTTGGAAGGCTCTCCTTGACCATTAGGTATTACTACTTGTGTAGATACATGGCTGCCGGGTATCAATGTATCGTTTTTCTCCACCGCTCCATTCTTCTCATTATTGGCGATATTCTGAATCTGCCCCACCACTTTAATCAAACGGGAAACTTTGTCCCGCAATGAATTCAGTTCAGACCTTAATTGTGCAAAATCTTCCTTGTTCAATGAAGCCTTTGTCCCTTCGCTTACTTTATCCATAGCCTCTAACAAAATAAACACAAAATTCAAGACAGCACCTGAAATTCCAGTAGGAAGACAGCAACCAACCATCAGCTATGTTAATAAATAAGCAGCGAGATGACCATGGCTCAAGCAAAGCAAAACGTTTAATGTCAGTACATCAATGAAAACTAATCCACAGTGCAATATAGTTAAGCGCTTTCATCTGCATACGCACACCACCTGTGAAATGGAATTACTATCAGGGGAATCAACAAAACTGATATTAGGAATTAGTAGTGCATCTAATGAAGAGAACACATCTGAGGAATATAAGCTAACAGGCTCTTTTGATGAACAGAATAATAATGTGTCAACAGAAGGAGATGTAAAGGAAAAAATAGTCCATCATTTTAATGATTTAATGATATATAATTACACCAACAACATCATTAGGGAAGAACATGGTTCCTTATTCACTAAGGGTATGAAGTTCATACCTACAGTAGATTTTAATGTAGTTGACACTATTACAGAGATTAAATTATATTGTAGAAGGTTAAATTTGGCTATGTTATTTAACAATAATATCAATAAAACAAAGGATGCTGTATCCACAGAATATAATATGTGTAAGAAAAAAAGTACATATATTCCCCCAAGTCACAAGAAAGTGTCCAATTTTGAAGAAATAGTTTGCTTTGACATATATTGGTATAATAAAATGATTAATAAACAACAAAGGATAATTTAAACACAAAGGAGAGAAAATGTCTGGTGGAATTATCTAAGAATAAGAACATTAGAGTTATGAAACCAGACAAGGGAGGGGGGATTGTCTTGTATAATACTATTGATTATATTAATGAGATGCAAAGGATTCTAATGGAATCAGGGAATTATGATATTACGTCAATAAATGAGATTAACAAGTTATAGAAAAATTGATTTAGCTTTGGAAGAATATCTGATTGATCATAGAATAACAGAAGAATTATATGTTTATAAAGGTTGATTTTCCCACTTTAGCTACTATAGTAGGTATTCCCAAAGTGCACAAGGACATAATAAAACCACCATTTTGTCCCATTATATCTGGAAGTAAATCAAAGACCTTCCAAATTGGAGTAGTTATTGACACATGGATTAAACCGATTTATACAAATATATCCCATCTTATTAATGACTTATGGATGTTTTTAGCCCATCTTACACCAGATATATGGAAAGAGAAATTTACATACATCACCATTGATGTTGTTTTATTCTCTTGTATCTCTAGAGAAGGGATTGGAAGATTTCTGCAGTAGTTTGAGAAAATACTCCAATATGAGTTGGGACCGTATAAATCTTATTACTGATATGATGGGCATAGTTTTGGATAACAATTTTATTCATTTTGAGGGGGAATACTTTAAACAAACCAGAGGAGTAGCTATGAGGGCCTCATGTGCTCTCATATTTGCTAATATGATTATGTTGGAATGGGAAAATCAACATTTGGGTAATAGCGAGTATTATAAACATGTATCCTACTACACAAGATTTTTAGATGATATGTTTGTAATATGGAATGGGCCAGTGGAAATCATAAATGATTTCATTGAATATTTAAACCACACGAGTGAATTTCTAAAATTTACCCACAATATTAGTACAGAAGGCATACCATATTTAGACACATATATAAGGCATACTAAGACTGGATTTCAATCAGAAATATATAGGAAGGTTACGTTTTCTAATGGGTATTTGGAATACTCAAGTAACCACCCTAGGTATATGTTAAAAAATATTTTTAAAGGACAATGCACAAGGGCAGCTCGAATGTCTTCAAAATTTGAGGTTATGGAAAAAGAAATTAAATTCATTACCATCCTGGATGGTTACTTGATGATGTTTCAAGATATGTCATAAATGAATGGGGTAAAAAGTACCCACCTATATTGGGTATTGAGTTGAATAATATTAAAGAAAGGGATGGAAATTGCAATGTTACCTTTTAATAGAGTATGCACATTAACGTATTCACCCTACGTGAATGAAATTAAAAATATAATTGCAAGACATTGGAATACCTTAATAGTAGATGGTGATGTGAAAGAAGCAGTTGGTGAAAGACCATGTTTTATGCATAAGATGGGTAAGAATATTAAGAGATTGTTGCAACAAGGCACATCTGACATTGCAGGTTGTAAAATAAATAAAGCCACTAGGAGATGCGGGTCATGCAACCAGTGTTCAGCTATAAATGAAATGAAAGGGTGCAGATTGGATGACATAAACAAGACCTATGTAAAATTTAGAAAAGGTAATTGCAACAGCAGTAATATTATTTACTTGGCAAAATGTATATCATGCTCAGCCTTTTATATAGGCAAGACTGAAAGACAGTTCAGGAAACGCATATATTTTCGTTTGTACAAAATAAAGGTTAAAGACACAAAGAATGCACTTTACAGGCATATTAGTAAACAGGGCGAAAGACATACCTTTAAGTTTGCTATAATAGATCAGGTCAATATTACTACCGAGGGGATAATTATAAAGCTTTGCTAAGCAAAAGAGAAAGTGTTTGGCAGATACGGACTGATGCAACCAGGGAACCTGGTATCAATGATCATATATCTATTAAACCTTTTCTGTTGTTGCAATAAAGAATTAAACAATAATATAACACAAATTTAAGTGATTAGCATGGCAATGTATAAATATTTAGAATTATTGAACAAGTATTTTGGTTATTGATGTACATACTTTCAGTCCTTATAGGAATGCAATTAGTATTTATAATATATATATTAAAAGACGCTTGTAATATGAATTTTTAAGATGAACATTTAGATAGTTATAATAGTGGTTTTATATATATATTTTAAATTAGAGCAAATGTATTGTATTGTGATTATGCAACATTGGTTTTAATTTGTTTTTAATTAATTTCAATAAATATATTATGAGTAGTTGATAGGAATATCAGCACTAGCAGTTTAAATATTAGGATTAAAATTTGGTGCCAAAAAGTTTTTTTAAAAGGATGAATTCAAACAGTGTTTATTGTTCTGAAGAAGTCTGCGTATGCAGATGAAAGTACTTAACTATATTGCACTGTGGATTAGTTTTCATTGATGTACTGACATTAAACGATTCGCTTTGTTCGAGCCGTGGTTATCTCGCTGCTTATTTATTAACATAGCTGACGGTCGGTTGCCATCATTCTACTGGAATTTCAGGTGTTGTCTTGAATTTTGCATTTATTTTATATTATTTTGAACAGATATAGTACTATTGTAGATTAAACAGAATTCTAATACAATATGTCTACTTGTTATATAAGCAATTAATATTTACATGAAAGATAGATAACAAGCAATTCAATCATAGTAAAGTAGGAGGTATCATATATAAAACCTGAGTAAAAGATTATAGCACACAGTTATTTAACATATTCACCCTTACTGATGAAGTCTTTCAAAACTTATTATTTAATCTAAATAGATGGTAATAATATATATACCTAATGTTTATGATATAATGTATTTTACTAGATGTATCAGAAGTTAAATTTCATTGTTTGCCAGCATTTAAGTAATCACTTTGTTTGTATAATCAGCAAAGGATAAACTGAGTGATTATTGTCAATTTAATACTATTTATTCAGAATGTGATTGTTGCATGCTGTGACATTCCTAGTTCAGGCATCTGTTGTTTACCTTGAACAACTTTGTCAGTTTGATGTCATGTACAAAACATTAGTTACCTTGGTAACAGCTTAAGTATCATGTATGGTCAAGATGGGTTACACAAACTACAATTCAAGTTAAAGCAATTACATGACTTGTTATACATATTTAGTTATATAAGAAAATCATCATGCTTCCCCTTGATGTTCAGCACAGTGTATGCCATTTATGACAAGTTAAAACAGCAGTGTTATTATACTCAAGCCTGTGTTATTAAACTGAGTGGTTATTGTCAATTTAATACTATTTGTTCAGAATATGATTGTTACATTATGTGACATTTCAAGTTCAGACTTCCACTGTCTGTCTTGAATAACCCAGTCAGTTTAATGTCATGTACAAAACACTAGTTGTCTTGGTAACTGCTTAAGTATTACACATGGTCAAGATGGGCTACAAGAGCTACAATTCAAGTTAAAACAATTACATGACTTGTTATACATATTTAGTTATATAAGAAAATCATCAAGCTTCCCTTTGATGTTCAGTGTAGTGTATGTCACCTATGACAAGCCAAGACAGTAGTGTTACTATACAGAAACCGAATCAGTGGACTGGTTCATCTATGTGATGATTATATATTTTATGTCCAGATTTACTAAAATCAAATATTACATGACTATTGTGCATGTGTTTTTTTTTTTATTTTTGCTGTTGCTTAGTTATCTGACAGAGTTATTTGAGAGACCACAAGCTGTTAAGCATTATTGTCGCTCTGTTCCCGTTACCAGAGCAACCTGGGAGCATCTGAGTTCTGTTAGTGTGTCTGCAAATTACTCATCAGAGGTGCGCAATGCACCTGAATCAAAGCTTCACTTCACTAGCAACCTCAAGCCTGAATTCCCTCCCTCCCAGTCCGGCAACAGCCAGGAAAAGAACAGAAAGCAAACAAGTCAGTGAAAACAACTAAAAAGCAACTACATGACCCGCCATACACATTCACCTGTACACGAAAACCACCATGCTTCCCCCTGATGTTCAATACAATGTATGCCATTCATGACTAGCCAAAACGGCAATGTTATTATACTCAAGCCCGTGTCATTAAACTGTCTATTGTCAATTTAATACTAGTTGTTCAGAATATGATTGTTACATTCTGTGACATTTCAAGTTCTGGCTTCCACTGTCCCTCTTGAAAAACCTGGTCAATTTGATGTCATGTACAAAAACACTAGTTATCTTGGTAACCGTACTACACATGGTCAAGATGGGCTACAAAAACTACAATTCAAGTTAAAACAATTAAATAACTTGTTATACATATTTATTTATATAAGAAAAAAAAATACTTCATGCTTTCCCTTGATGGTCAATGTAGTGTATGTCACCTATGACAAGCCAAGATATTAGTGTTATTATGCAGAAGCCGAAGTTGTTAAATCCAGACTTCAATATCCAAATTCAGCGGACTACTTCATCTTATGTAACAATCATATACTTAATGTCCAGACCTACCAAATCATGTACTACATAACCAACATAACATTGTGTGTGTGTTTTTTTTCTTTTTTCCTTTTCCTCTCAGCTGGTGCTTAGTTATTTGAGAGACCACAAGCTGTTAAGCTTTATCGTTGTTCTGTTACCATTGCAACCTGGGAGTGTCTGATTGTGTTAATGTGTCTGCGAACTATTTACCAGAGGAGCGTGATGCACCTGAAGCAAAGCTTCACTTCACTAGCAACCTCAAGCCTGAATTCCCTCCCAATTATAATGACATCTGCACCAGCTACCAGACACGGCTACATCCACACACACCATATCAGGATTGATTAAACAGCAGTAGTAGCCGTAATACCTGCCATAATTAAAACTAACCATAGTTAGACAGAATAATGATGACATTTGTAGTAAGCACTTGCTACTGTTATTTAACCAGGATATACATGACATTTCTAAATCATACTTTAACTGAAGAAGGCATTAGTCTCCATGACAGCATTTTTTAAACACTCTACTGTTACTGCTACTATATATATCTTTGTTTGGCTAATATATAATGTAAATAGTAACCCATCTTGACCTGACTTTGTTTTTGAAGAATTATTGGACTTTTGAACATTCTGAATAAATCATTACTGTTTCTCAGTTGTTAAAAAAACCTTCTCTTTTTAAATAAAAACAGATGACAAGTGATGTTCTATATCAGTTGATACTTTGAGAGATATAATTGTAAGAGTTATTTTTTTTTGGGACAGCTATCTTGGAATCAGTTTTTTGTTTCTTCTTTCTAACATCAGTCCAAGCATTTGTTTCTTTGTTTCTTTTATACTTTTCATTTATTTAATAGCTTAGCTTGTACTTTCCTTATTAAATCATCACATTTAGTTACATGCAGTTATCCTGTGTTAGTCAGTGTATTCCTCCTTAGATCACGCACTTAGTTACCTATCTTTATAAATTAGTGAATATAGTTAACTATAGTTTAATTCTAAGTATTTCTTAACTAAATTACCCTAACCACATGGAAGGTCAGCCTGTTTGTTTCCCTTCTTTTGTTATCCTTTTAGTACTTGGTATCTCCAGGCAATATAGTATCTGTCTTATGCTCAGAGATAAACTCATAGTTAACACAAATAATTCTGTCTGTGAGAGGTGTAATTATTATCTGATATGGAGGCCCCTCTCTCACAAAAAAAGAATGTAATGTGAGCAGCATTCTCTTCCACCACAGTCTAAACAGAATCACATTAAAATGTCTTATGCTGTGGCTTTAAAACTTCTTTACCAAATCTTCCTAGATCTAGGAAGATTAGGTCTCAGCCTTCATACACACCTCTAGCAAAGAGTTACAAAAGTCAAATCAATTCAGATCTATGTCTACAAACCACCATACTAATACAAATATTTCAGTGATAGACAATTGTATAATTAGACAGGTTCCCTGTTCAATAGGCTGGACAAAGATAGAGTAATAGCGAGTTGCCTTTCAGATGCCAGGATATCTGACATCACGAGGGCTCTAAAGACCCTTTCACCTGACAGATATGATTATAACATGGTAGTTGTTCATCTGGGAGAGAAATGCTTGGGATGCAAAGCCCTGTGGGATATCCAGAGAGACGCTCCATGCATGTGATTGATGTAGGCAAGACATTGGTCCTGAGTGGAATCCTTCCTTCTCCAAGAATGAAGCCTAGATACAAAGAAAAGGTAATTGACTTCATTTGGTTAAATAGTTGATGCCATTCCAGGGGGATCCAGTATCTGACAGCATGGGATGAGATATTGGTTTGATAAACATGGCTGTCGCTCTCATTCCAAAGCTTCCTACATACTGGCAAAAGCCTTTGCTGTCCCTGTAATACCTTTTTTAGACTCCATTTAATGGACATTCAAATGTGACAAATATAACCCCCAAACTGGGTCATGTTGGTGTCCCTGCTCAGTGCCAGAAGTCTTAACACCAAATTCCCTATTTTCGAGGCTTTCCTCATTTAGAAGATAAATATATTTGTGTAATTACTGAGGCATGGTTTAAATGTAAAGAAAATGTTCCCTCAATACCTGGGTCTTGCACCCGCCATGCAGTCAGGCTTGATAGTAAATGTGTTTGGCATATCCATATTTGTTAAAGAATGTATCACCTCCAGGCAGATTTCTAGAGACCCACAAACAAAACTCCTATAACTCCAGATCACCTTAAATAGGACAAACTATCAGCTTCTAGCCTGCTCCGGGACATTCTATGTCTACTGCTAATCATGTAAAATTCCTAATGTATTTGGTGAGCTCCCTATATACAAGAACTCCATTATACTGGGAGATTTCAGTTACCCATCAATAAACTGAAGCACCTATACTTCCAATGTAGATTAATACAAGATCTTGTCTCAGAGTCGTACCAGTTATCCAGCCCTATACTAAAACTAAGGCTTCATAATAGGGGCAAACTTAATACCATATTAAAGAGAAAACTGTAGGCATTAAGAAGAGGGAGACTATCTCTTTACACATCATGTTGCTTTTTGGCTTGAAAAATCCCTTTGGATTACCCCAGATCTGAAGAAGCCCTCACAAGGGCAAACAAACTCATCTAAAAATAAACTTCTATTTTTATTTTTGTACAAGAAAACTGTGTATGGATTTTTTTGAAGATAAGAAGCAATACAACAGGCAAAAAGTCCCTTTCCATAGTGCCTATATATTTTTTCTTTAATATGGTGTATCTCTAATGTAGGGTATTTCTAGAATTTCTTAACTTTAATAAACAAAACCTCTCTACATCAGATAGCTAACGCACTCAATTGAGGACAAGTTGCTCCTGATTTGGTCCTGCACTGTTTCTAGCTGATTTTACGCCTTGCTTTGAATTAATTTTTTTTTTTCTGGTGGCAGAAGTGAAAAACAGACTAGTATCTTCATGCACTATTCCTATGGCATCTACTTTAATGACATTCATCTTCAAAATATCCAAAACCCCTGCATATAATATCTCATAATTCAATGTTTTCAAATGTACTAACCTCATCAAATACTATGATGAGGCTTCAAAACTCCCCACGGCAGCATTAGCTGTGATGATGACACAACAGGTAGCGCCATGAAGAAGTTTTACGTTCATTTAAATAAATGTATAGACCTAGCAGTCCCAGCCAGAGCAAAATATAATAGGAAATTCAAAACCAAACCTCGATGGTGGTCTTCCAATATGAATAAACTTTATTATTAAAAAAACTCCTTAAATTATTCAGGGGATCCAAAAACCCGCATATCAAGGATGTTATCAGAAATATTACTAAAACCATGAAAAATACTATTAGAGCTACTAAAGTTGCCTGTGAATGTAGGTTAGGATCTGAAGCTAAGGGTAATTAAAATCATTCTTCAGCTACAATAGGGAACTAAGGAATAATGTCCAACATTACTCTGAACTTATTCAGTATGGCACCACATACTGAGATAGAACAGACATTGTCAATAAACTTGCAAGCAAATTAAGTGCTAATTTTACTATAAAGACTTTTTTCCAAAGTCCATATATTCCTAAACACTTTAAACTTCCTGTTATCATAAAGGGACATGTACTGAAGGTGCTTTCTAAGACCAGAAATGTATTTTCCTTAGGGTCTGAAAATATACCTGGTTGTTTTAGTGCTAAGCATGACCTGGTAGAGCCACACCTCAAACTGTTTACCATAAGTTTAGCTATACTTTTTTCACCTTGAAGTTTGGTGCACTGCAGTGTTGATGCCACTACACAGCAAAGACCCTACCACCGATCTTGGGAATTATAGATTGATCACCCTGGCAAGTCTGATCTGCAAAGCCATGGAATGTATTATAATTGACCTTATAAACTGTGACATCAAAAATCTCATTAGACTTGACCTGCAACAGTTTTTATCAAGGGAAGATCCTGCCTAGTGAATCTGGTTTACTTTGATGAGGTAACACAAGATGTCACAGTGGTCATACTATTCACATAGGGTATCTTGATATGGCCAAAACATTTGACACCATACCCCAAGATGGCATTGTAAGTAATATAAAAAAAACAGATTCCTGTGTGGTAAGATGGATAGCAAAATGGCTAAAACACAAAACTTACACAGTGCAAATGACAGGTACTTCATCAGAAAGTTTGAAAGTAATCAGTGGTGTCCCTCAGGATTCAATGTTATGACCCCTTGTCTTTGGTATTTACTTTTTGATCTCCAGACTGGAAAACAAGAACTCTGGCTAACTAAGCTTGTAGGTGACTACAAAGTTGGAGTTATTGTCAAGTCACCCTTTGATACACTTAATCTTTCAGCAACAAGTTACACACAAATAACTGGTGCACTACATGGGCTCAAATTAAAAGCAAAAAATGTGCAGTATTGTCACATTTGGCAGACAACTCCTCCCCTCAGCATATAGTATTAGTAATACCCTGCTTCAAAATGAAAATGTTGTTTGGGCCCTTGGATCATGGGCTGAGAATCTCCTCTCTTTCAATCATCATGTGAAAATAGTAGAAAAGCCTTCTACTTAGCAAAGCTAAATGCCAAGTGAATACCATCCAGACCTAAAGAAGTCACTGTTCCCTTATATTCAGTATTGATTAGTCCAATTATTGATTATAATGCCCCCTTCAGTATGTATGTCACCAGACATGTCAAACAACTCAAAAGATCCCAGAGGTTACTAACTTAGAAAATCACAGGCCTAAAGACGTCAAGCTACCAAGAGAGGCTGGAACACTGTCTCCTTATTCATATCTTATATGTTCTGGAAGGAAGATCTATACCTTGCCTTCCATCGGTGCCCAGATGTGCATGATATCATGTATCATCAAAAGACCAATAGGTCCACAAATAACAGAACCAGAGAAACTAAAGCTTCTCCAGCAGATAAATAAATGTTATGGAGAGACAGATTCATCATGCAACACTTTGCCCACCTCTGGAACATACTACACTGTGCTTAAAAATGTTGAAACCCTAAGCAGAGGAATCATTTTGTTTTTATTATTTGTGATATAATAAAAGTGGATTGTTAAGCTCTATCTGGGGCAGACAAAACATTTTTTTTTTAATTTCTTGTTTGGATTTATTATTTAGTATTTGCCCCAGAGTGAAATTGTGTGCATTCATTTGGAACAGACTGCCCTGCATATTAATCTGCATGATGCACGACCATCCTTTAAGTAAGATGCAGATGACTGGATTGGATAAGAACCCAGAAATACATTTGGGCCATGACTGGTCTACCCTTCCTAAAGACAGGTGGGTATGGGAAAGGCAAAAATAAACATGAGACTCATTTACCTTTAAATTCCTATGAATCCTGCAGTTAACAGTGCACTTCAGCCCCTTGTCATTATTAGTGAGAAAGTAAACAAAATAATGTAGTCTAGAGTTATCACTGGCCCAGAGTGCCCAACAGTTGTCTAGAAAACTTTGCCACATCAGTGTCTGAGTAGAAAGGATTATGAGCAGCATCATAAATATAGAGGTTTTCAAAATACCATAGATATAAAGCAGCATATATGGGGGCAAAATGTGCCCTCATTGCTGTACTACATAACTGTAGGTAGCATTTGTTGTCAAAATGTTTAACATTCATTTCTAAGGCAATACTCAACAACTATAGCAGGACATTATTACAATTAATGGGGTAGAAACTACTAGCTGCTAACCAACATCTTACTGCTAACCAGGGTACGAGAAAAAAACAGATAAAATCCAAGGTACGAGATGTAAGCAGCCAAAAAGTAACACCAGAACAATGTCCACAAAAACTCTAGTTAAAAGCTTGAACGCAAATTTATTTTAAAGTAAAAAGCGTTTTCGCCACTCAAGATACACAGCAGCTTCTTCAGAATCAAAGCACAAGTTAAAGCACCAAAAGATATTTAAATATACAAAAGGAAATGTGTCAAAAGACATCACTTCCTGACAAGGCGCTAAATCAATAAAACAGTCAAACAGTCATACATATAAAAACAAATAGACATGACAATTTAAAATATTCACTAAATAACCCATTATTAAAAATGCTACCTATGAAAGCTAAATAATAAAAAGTTTATATTTATTATCTCACATTTTGATGCTACATCCCTTAGAATACCTATTCTGTTTTACCTTGGTTTGTAGTTCATTGCCTTATATTGTAATAGTTTTCTAAATCCTACATCATTCTATAAGTATCCAAACAACTGCTTGCCTCTAAACCTATATAACTTCATATCACTACTATTTTCATAGGTGATGCAATGATGTTAATTATTTTATGTATGTTAGGTCGCTAATAACATACCTAAATATATGTGATAAATCTAAACTAGAAGGGTCTAACATTGAAGTCCTATCTCGAATAACTTTTCAATCTAAGAACTGCTGAAATATTGCAGTTCTCATTTAAGCCAGGAACATTGAAGGCATCAAGTTTGATTTGCCATTCATGTTCACTTACAGCCCTTCCTCCCTTAATGAAATGAACGTCACTTTTAAAAGGATTAGAGGTTATTTGAGAGATATGTTTCTAGCTGGGAAGATTAATCTTGATTTATATAACTTCCTAGACATTTCGTTTCCAAAAGTACCTGTTATGTTTGGAATTCCCAAGATCCACAAAGATCTTGGGAATCCTCCTATGAGACCGTTAGTAGATGGAAGACTGTCCATGACCCACCCTTGTGCTAGCCTCATAGACCATATTTTAGGTAAATACATTAAAAATATTTCAGTTGTTTGTAAGGATTCATGGTCTTTCCTCAGTAATATTAATAACATCAAAATAATTTTCTTACTATAGACATAGTCGATCTTTATACTTCCATCCCCCACCAGGAAGCTATTGAGTGGATAGCACTAATGTTACATGACCTTGAGGCTGTTAAAAATGAAATTGATATTGTTACAGAACTTCTTGATATAGTTCTTAGTTCTAATTTTTTCATTTTCAACAATAAATATTATCTTCAAAAACAAGGAGTAGCCATGGGTTCTCCATGCGGTGCAAGCGTCGCTAACTTGTTTATGGCTTTTTGGGAAAACAAGTTTATACTAAAAAACCCTGATTTTAAAAATCACCTTTGCTTATACACGCGTTTTCTTGATGATATTTTTATATTATTCCATGGCGATGTTTCAGAGGCAGAAACCCTAGTAAACTTGTTTCATTACTACTTTTAGTAATGATTCTAAATATATATTTGACATTATTTCTAAGAATTGGCATTTTATAGGTAATGATACTTTTCTTTTAGAAAAGTTGGGACCATTTCCAAGAGTGGTTTATAGGAAGGGGAAAAATTTGAAAGAATTATTGCAAAGAAAACCATATACTAACCAATTTAATAGACTAAAAGGGTCATTACCATGTGGAACTTGTAACTGGTGTAAATTTGTTAGAACGGGTGAATCTTTTCTCATTAAGGGGAGAAGATATTATATCCACCACAAAATTAACTGTGATGCTAGATCTGTTATCTATGTGGCTTTTTGTGAATGCTGTACAGCATTTTACATAGGTAAGATGGATCGGAAACTCCGTGAACGGATGTATCAACATATTTATGCCATCAGGAACAGTAAATTGGATAATGCTCTTGCTAAGCATATTTCCCATCACCCAGATCACAAGTTTTCTTTTATGGGTATTGACCACCTTCCTCCTAGTGTGAGAGGTGGGCCTCTTTCTCTTATGTTGGAATTACGTGAACTTGAATGGCAAATCAAACTTGATGCCTTCAATGTTCCTGGCTTAAACGAGAACTGCAATATTTCAGCAGTTCTTAGATTGAAAAGTTATTCGAGATAGTCCAATTAGTTTGATTATAATCACATATATTCAGTATGTATTAGTCACCAGACATGTCAAACAACTAAGATCATTACATCACCTATGAAAATAGTAGTGATATGAAGTTACCAAGGTTAGAGGCAACACTGTTATTCATATCTTATAGGTTTAGAGGCAAGATCTGTACCTTGCCTTATAGGTGATGTGCATGATACTATTATCAAACCAATAGGTAATAACAGAACCAGAGAAACTAAAGCTTCTCCAGCAGATAAATAAATGTTATGGAGAGACAGATGTATCATAACATATAAACTTTTATTATTTAGCTTTCATAGGTAACATTTTTTTTTATGGGTTATTTAGTGAATATTTTAAATTGTCATGTCTATTTGGGGCAGACAAATTTTTTTAATTTCTTGTTTGACTGTTTTACTGATTTAGTATTTGTCCCAGAGGAAATTGTGATGTCTTTTGACACATTTCCCTGTATATTAATCTGCATGATGATCCTTTAACTAAAGATGACTTGATTATGAGCAGCATCATAAATATTTTTACTATAAAATATATAAATGTTCATTGCTTTATAACTAGAGCATTTGTTGTCAAAATGTTTTACATTCATTTCTGGCATTACTCAACAACTATAGCAGGACATTATTACCTACTGGATGATAACATCTTACTGCTGCAATATCTTCCTCATGTGGTTTAGTGGTATATAGACATTCAACATCCAAGGTACACATCAAAGTGGTATTCCCCACAGGTACTCGGCAGATTAATACAACAGAATTCTGTTGTATCACATAGCCTAGCCCTAGCATTAATTAATAAAAAATTAAGGTAAAATTCCAAGAACTTGGAAATGCGTTCCATAAGCAATCCCCTTTCTGTTACAGTAGATATCCAAGTGCAGGTATAGACCACTTATGTGAACCTTTGGTTATAGATATACTTTTTGGCAAATCAATGATTTGACTACGAACTGTCTTTTCAGTTCCTCAGTAATGGTACCTTGAGCAACCATTTCCATAAGAAAATTATCAATAATATTCTTAAACATCATAGTTGGATCTAACTGTAAATGTAGATATATTTGTACATCATTTGGTTGTCAATATGCTTCCATTTTTATAATTCCTTGTGGTCCAAATGACAAATGACACTTTTATTTATATATACCTGCCTCATATTCTGTACTTCTCATGATACAGCCTGTCTTAAAAGTAACCCTAGCAGATGCAACCCCACAATAGTCAGTGCATTCTCAAGGCACAGCAGCCACCATGCCACTTGATCACCCCCAGTCACTCGGGTAATCAATAATGAATCAATAAATAATCAAATGCATTTATATTCAAATAAAACTAACAAAGGAGAAATGAAACAGGTAAGTTTTCCAATAAGCTGTATAATGCTTAGCATACAGCATAAAAACACAGATACATCACTATAATAAACCCTGAAGTAAATAGATTGTCTTTCATGCGGTGATCATACAAGAAGAAAAGTAGGGGTATATTAGTTACTGGTATGATAAGCTACAGCAAAGTATCTCTGTGTGCATTATACATTGACTGGATTAGTGCTGGAATGAAAAGTGTTCACTGGACTGAATTGACTTCTTGGCGTGCTGCATCTGTCTGTAGGTCTAGGTACTGATTGCAGTACCAAGTTCTGTATTTAGGTGTCACTGTACCGCAAGCTTTAGAAGTCAATGGGGGAGAGTCAGGGATTATGCATATATGTGGTGTAGTGAGCATCTCCCAAAATCCTCAGAGATGCCTCACAGTGTTTTAATTCCATGGTAGGGCTAGTGGTCCTGCAAGCCCATCCCACATCTTAGATGGGATTGAGAAGGCTATAGGTATGATTATTTCATTCTACAGGTGGAGCACCTGTGCTGGATATCCTCGTGGCCATACAGCTTAAACTGCATGTCAGACTTGGCTCCCTGCTAATAACAGGTTTGACATACAGGTGGAGATGCTGTGCTGGAGCACATCAGCCAGGCACAGATGCCCCACCAGGTCCTTGGGTAAGTTTTAGCTATACTCAGAATAGACAGTGAGATTCTATAACATAGAATATTATAAAATCTCAGTGCATGTTCCTGTCATAGAGTGACTCCTTTCAATTCAGTACCTCAAAGTGTTGAACTACATATTGTTTGTCTACTGTGTTCTGACTGAGAGTGCTTCTCAAACAATCTGGAAACATAGACATGATATGTATATTTTTTGGCACTTTAACTGTTCACTGTCTTTATTTTTGCTTGACTGAATTATTTATAAATTTGCTGGCAGAATTGTATTTTCTGATCTTGCTGAAACTCCCCCCCTCCATTGCTGTTGTGTTCTTAAAGTTGGTAAAACTGGTCTAACAGCTTTTGTATTATCTAATTGTATCAAGACTTGGCTTCTGTCTTGCTGGTATGAAAATATTATCATTTTGTAAATTCTTGCATTTCGTTGCTAGAATCTCCTCGGGTTCTGACTGAGAGTGCTTCTCAATCTGGAAATGTAGACCTGATAAGTATATTTCTTGGCACTTTAACTGTTCAGAGTTCTGCACTGTCTTTATTTTTCCGGACTGAATTATTTATATATTTGCTGGCAGAATTTTGTTTTCTGATCTTGCTGAAACTTTTTTCTCCCACCCCCACCCTATTGCTGTTGTGTTCTTAAAGTTGGTGGCTTTGCAGTTGCCTGTAAGTTTGATCTGGGACACTCCTTCCAGTCCCATCTCTTTAGCTCATTCTACCTAATACAGAGATCATTTAAGAAGGACAAACCCCTTAGTCCCTTAACCTTGAATTATCTTCTGTTCCTGCCCTCTCCCCTTTTACTTTATAAAAAAGACACTATATTCAGCTGCTTATATTTTCTAATTTGTGTTTCTTCCTACTACTCTATTTCATCTTGCTTTGCTTTTTCCTGCTACTTGCTGCCTGTTTTCTAAAGTGTTCAACTGCATATTTTCTGTTGCATTTATTACTGCTTGTTTATAGCCTGTCTAAATTGTTAACAAACCTAGAGTCCAAATTGGCCACATCTACTAGAGACAATCATAAGGCCTTCTTCAAATATGTCTACAACCTCAAAGGAAGCACCCAGATCTGTTCAGAACTGGTGGTCAAGGACACTACATATGCTGTAGATATAACAAACTTGCTGGCTGACAGATTCAATGAAAACTTTACCCCTCTGCCCCACCATTAGTAAAGCAGGACATCCCCAGTACCTGTCCCCTTCCCCTTATATCTAGGGAACAGGTCATCACTGCTCCCTCAAAGACAAAAAATACAGCCTCCATGGGACCAGATAATATCTCATACTGCATCCTACGTGAACTCTGGCAGGAACTTGCAGCACCATTAGGCACCCTATTCAACCAAAGCCTCATCCCAGCTGAGTGGAAAACAGCCACTGTCATCCCTTTACACAAAGATGGAGCATCCACAGATCTGGAAAATTATAGATGCATCAGCCTAACTAGCCTGATCTGCAAGGCCATGAAATGGATTATCATGGACCTCATTAACAAGGACATTGGCAACCTCAAACACTTGATCCCACACAGTTTGGCTTCATCGAGGGGAGGTTGTGTCTACTAAATTTGGTCAACTTTTTTGAGACAGTCACCAAAGCCATGGATGAGGGGAAGATGGTGCAAACTGCCTACCTTGACCTGGCCAAATCCTTTGGAACTATTCCCCACTCAGGCATAATAGATAAACTCTCTTAACTAGGCATCAATCCATATGTTACCAGATGGGTAGCAAACTGGCTCACTGATGGAACCCATGTAGTCAAAATAGGGGAAGCCACCTCAAGCAGTAGACCCGTAACAAGCAGCATAACCCAGGGTTTGGTCTTGGGGCCTCTGTTATTTGGGATATACTTTTCTGAGGTGTAGGCCAAAACCACTGGGTTATGGCTGACCAAGTTTGCAAATGACTGCAAGCTAGGTGCTGTCATCAGTTCCCCTAGTGATATGGACATCCTCCAAGAGAGTCTCACTCAGACAAATGATTGGTGCTAGAAACATGGCATCAAGCTGAATACCAATAAATGCATCATCACCCCCTTTGGGGAGAGTGACGTCCCCACAAATTATCACATTAATAACAACGTCCTAAGTATGCAATCAGTCTTGAGAGATTTGGGCACCCAGGTTGATAGCAATCTGACTTTTGACCACCATGGTGCTTCAGTTGTACAGAAAGCCTTCTACCTGGCCCACCTGATAGGTAAGGGAATCTCATCCAGGGACAAGGAGGTCATAGCATCCCTGTATTCTTCCTTTATAAGGCCCATTATTGAGTACAACGTCCCTTTCGGCATGTATCTCGCAAAGCACATGCAGCAGCAGGAGAGACCACAGAGGTTCAACACCAGGAGAATCCAGGGCCTCATAGGCTAAAAGCCCTATCCCTCTACTCAGTTTCATACAGACTCCTCAGAGGTGACCTCTATCTGGCATACAAGGCGATCATGTACCCCACCTTGATGGGACTGCTGCATATCTGCAAGTCAAGCTCCACTCGAGTAACCTGCACGCTTGGGGCTCAACCTAGTCTGTGACATCAACAAGACTTGTTGGTGGGACAGATTTGTGTCCCGGAGACTCCACCATCTATGGAATAGACACCCTCTCCACATCAAGCAGAGTACCTCTTTACCCCTTTTTAAGCACAGCCTGGATAACTGGATGGGAAGCAGAAAATATACCCCTGAGATTCCACCCGTGTCCCTGCTGGACAGGGGTATTGGGTGCTGATTTGTCTAAATATGGGATAAACTCTTGGCTAGGTTTATAAGGACCTCAAGGCCAATAGCCTAGTAACCTCCTATGATCCTATAACATCATCAGAAGGTGGTAACAGATAACACAGAATCAGGAAGTAGTTGGAAAGCTGTTCAAAGTACAAAACAAACACAAGTTCTTTTTAAACTTAAATATAGCTTTGCTGATGTACATGAAGTAAAAACTACATATCTTGGAATCAGAAAATCCACTTTACAAATCAGAAAGTTCACTTTACATTATATGAGCACAATTACAACAAAAAGAAGTAGTAAAAATGATTTCCATGAACTTTAACACCATTCTATGTCATTCTCCACAATAATTTCTCATATTACCTTAATAATGGGTGTATTTTAAGATGGTTCAGTATCAGATTTCTCTAGAATTTCAGCTTGGATCCAAATCTTAGTTGCTTTTATGTTTTTCAGTTCCACACGTTTTCTTTAGTGGAACTTATGCATTACTAACAGTTTGTCCAGTTATAGGTTTATCTCTACATCCTCCATAGCAGAGCTCTCAAATTTTACCAACAGAATTTGGAACAAAGTAAAAAAATAACTAATGAAAAGGACCCAAACTAGGGACACATTCTCAAAATGATTTCCACTTTTAGGAGGAATGGAACAAAACTTTGAGAAACATCAGGGGGTGTCCCTGCAAAATAAAGGACAGTTTTGAGGTCTGTTCCATAGCACTTTGAACTGGGGAAAATTCTGGTCAGTTATCACATCATGTTTTAAGTTGAGCACTAGAGCTAAAACACTTTGCTTAAAAGGTTTTGTATTTCTACCTGTGCCATAAGGCATTCCATTTTCCTTCCTTTTATTCAAATTGTAGTTAAAAAATTAGTAGCAAAAACTTAACTCTTCAGTCCAAGTAATTAAAATTCAGCATTATCACATTACATAGACATCTCTCAGGTATAGCTCGCTGGTTACCATTAACAGTTTTTAAAGGTATAGTACTGCTGTTACTAACTGAGCAGTATTTTGCCATTATGTGCTTTTTTCTTGATTGTTTAAAATAAACCAACTCAGATAATAACAAATTTCATTGTCTGCAGGCAAAGAAACATTCTTAGATGAAAGCTTATTATTATTGGTGTGTGCAAATCTGACTTGCATTTGCAGTTTCAGTTCCAACAAATGTTCTGCTAAAACAGCTAGTTCTGAAGAAGTATTCACTCTGAAATATCTATTTTTATGTTGTTAGGGATTGTGCCTTTAAATTAATCTACAACAAAATCTGCAGAATTTTGCTAACATTTCTTACACGAGTTACTAGCTACAATTTCAAACTACACCACTTGTGGCCTCACTAGTGTGTCTGCATTGAATATCCACTTCTAAAATTTTAAGGACCAAGCTTCAGATGAAGCCCGAGCACTAGCTAGAATTTCTTATTTTAGTGTTTAGTAGCTGTGTGCACTAGCATCCTTCAGGTATCCCTGTAGGCATTTAGTGAATCCCGGGTTAAACGTGAGGACAGAATCTTGGCCCACTCCTTGGAGTCATTTTTCTCCAGCAGCAAATATTTGAAATGTCACTAAATAAGCCTCCACATAATCCTCCTTTCCTAGTTTATTCAATGGTGCACTGGGATTTGAAATTGTCAGAGGAGTGGATGGTTGGATCATCATCACGGATATTTGCTGTTGGAACTTGAATAGGTATTGGTTAGTTGCAATAATTTTTTCTTGAATACAGATCAATTGCTGGTCAGTTATTTCTTTTTTTTTTTCAAAATGTTTTTATTCATTTTATAACACAATAACTTAACAGTATAGTAACAAGAAACAGCAAATACAATATATACAATGTCCATAACAATTAAAAAAGCAACATACAAAGGAGAACACTTAATATTTCTCTAGCAGATTAGACAATTTTGTCCAAGCAATTAAATGAGTTATGTTGTTAGTCCTTGCTTTTATAGTAGCAATCTCATTCTTACAAATGTATTTCACAAGATGAATAAACTCAACTTTAAAGACAGAAGTAAATTGGGATTTCCAATTTTTAGTAACAATTTTCCTTGTTATAGAGAGGATAGACCATAGTAAAAATGTTTGTTTTTTTAGGAATGACTTCAGGAACAGGAACACTGAAAAGGATAAGGAAGTCAGAAATTATACAGCTGACATTCCATAGAGTTTTACAAAGATATTTAAAGTCTAACTAAAATGGAGAAATTATTTTGCAGTTAACAATCATATATATCCAGTTAGCATCAGGGTGTCCACATCTCCAGCATTTCATTTCATCTTTCTTGTACAGTATTGCTAGTCTATATGGAGTGAAAAAACATCTATGTAAACATTTCCATGTGTATACATGCCAGAACAGAGAAGATGTGGATTTCTTCACCGACTGTAAACAACATTTTTTATCTTTTTCTGAGAATACTTGTTTATTAACTTCACTTGAATAATTCCAAAAAGAAACATCTGTTTTGCTAAAATAATTTCTGAGAATTTTATAAATAAAAGATATGTATAAACTGTTCTTGGGCGAGCTATTAATAATTGTTGATCCAAGATTTTTAAGTTACTCTTATTGTATGCCTCTAATGAGGTACAAGCTTAGTGTGTATAAAATAATTACAAGTTTGGATGTCCAGCCAATTACAATTTTGCAGACTATATCTGCTGATCAAATAGTCTGCTGAACTTAT
The DNA here is from genome assembly GCF_019279795.1 of Protopterus annectens. Classification (NCBI taxonomy): domain Eukaryota; kingdom Metazoa; phylum Chordata; order Ceratodontiformes; family Protopteridae; genus Protopterus; species Protopterus annectens. The sequence goes on along the minus strand of NC_056727.1, from coordinate 174,980,848 downwards.
TTTATTAGCTGAGAGAAATTGATTCCAATATAACAGGTCACCCTTTTAAAATTCTAACATTTTCTTGGTAACACAAAATATCAACATTCATTTGTGTAGGCAATAGGAAACATAATTGTTAATAAATTCTTAATTAATTGATTAGAAAACATAAGCCTGTTAAACAACAGCAATATTTTGTTTGTAAGAGGTGTAAGAACAGGTTTTGACCTTTCACTTTGAATGTATATTTTTAAAATCCATATAAAGATGTTTGTATGTATTTTGAATATATGGTTCAAGCAATGTCCTATTACTATTAAGAAGTAAGGTTTCATGTATTGATTTCCAGTATGATGTATAAGAAGTATTATTCCAAAGCAACACTATGGTAATAAATACGGATTTTAAATTTGTTTGTGTCTTTTGGCTTTTCCCGGTTAGGGGTCGCCACAGCGGAATTCCCGTCCGCTAATGATTGGTAGTGGATTTTTACATACCGGGTTAACAGCCCTGATGCACAACCTTCAATGAAGGCACGCCCCATTCACGTATGCCTCCACATAGAAGGCACTCTAGCTGAGAATCGAACGGGACAATGTCTTGCTATGAGGCGACAACGCTACCGCAGCACCACCACCGCAGCTCAAATACAGATTTTAAATAAAAATCAATATTTGGAAACCCTTTATCTCCTTCATCCCAGCATGAGATAAATTTTACAATAATAGATCTTGGACAGCTGTTTTTACTGGATACAGAAGCTGTAGTTAAAGACCTGTGTGCCCTTTCTATCCCAAAGGGTAATGCTTCAGGTAGGTTTAGGATTTTAGAAATCCAAGAAGTCAGGAAATTAATCATATTGTCCCCCTCCATCTGCTCTGGGATGCCATAGGTGCTTATGTTGTTTATCTTTTCAATGAGTCTGGTGTTTTGTTGAAGAAGAAAGTCTATGTTTTTCTCTCTTTCTATTAACCTGTAGTCTATATCTGTTACAGAATCTTCGAAAGCAGCAATCTGGGCAGTTTGTTGTTTAAGGACTTCATTTAATAAGGTTATTTGTTTGGTGGTATCTTCTTTTATATTGTTCACTTTTAAGTTTAATTTTCTATTTTACCCACCAAGTCTTCAACTGTAGTAAGAATTGCCTGTATTTCTTTCATTAGAGTTTCTTGCTGAGAAAACTTGGAGCTGCTCAAATTCCTTTGTGAATGTGGTTTCAATGTCCCTTCTATTTGAAAGTTTGACAGGAAAATATGAAAATTTTAGCTTAAAAATTACACCAACTTGTAGCTTATGACTTCCAGAATCTGATTTTAGTAGTTTCAGGTCCTGTCAGGAAAAAATGAAGAGTGCAGAGCTCGAGAACTCTGTTGCTTTCAGCTTGCCATCCAAGCCATGCCCCTTGGTCAGTTCTTTCTTAATGACTGAATATGCATTCAGTGACTGTGCTTCTTGCCTGAAGGTTGTGGCAGATTTTAACAAAGCTTTGATTAACTTCACTATTTTGGACAGAACACAACAGCTATAACCACAGTTAACACAGGAAAAGTTCACCAACAAAAAATGTTTCTCGCAACAGCACTTCTCACTGTTGTGATCAAATGTCCATCCAGACACAAGGGTTTTTTTATGTTTTTCACTCAGTCTGAAAGGAATCAATATTTCAGGTCAGGTTGTCATTTAGCAAATATTTATTTTTATTTTTCATTTGTTGACCGGGATAGTCCAACTGGATACATGTCTATTTTCAGCAGAGGTCTGGGGAGAAAAGCTCCATGGTAATTAAACAAGCAAACTTATAATACAAATTAAACACAATTTACGGACTCTGTTGAGGAGTATAAGTTATACAATCTCACAAACTTATAATATAGCTTAACAATTAAAACACAAATGAGTTCCAGTTAAAAATAGTATTGGTACGCAAGTAAAACTAAGTATTTAGTCAGGCTTGGAGCAAGGACATAACCACTGAGACTTGAAATACTGCTTGAGACTTTTCTTGAATTGAGATAGGGTCGTATCTAAGGTAATGTCAGCAGGCAGTGAGTTCCAAGTTTTGCCAACAGAGTTGGTGAACAGGGAGTTACCGGCTGAGTTGTTGGATTTGATAGTTTGTACTACCAGTCTATTAGATGAGCAAAGTGGTCTGAGGTTGGAGTGGGGATAGAGCATGTTTTTTAGTGCAGGTGTATTTTCAGGTTGGTTAAATACTTTATGAGCCACTATAAATTGGTTATACTGAATCAGCCTGAGTAGTTCTATCCATCCAATATTATTTAGGTTTTTACAGTGATGTGTTCTATAGGGCAGGCCAGTGGCAAGTCTAGCTATGTGATTATAGAAGCTAAAGAGTTTGTTAAGTTCAGTTTTGTTTAAATTGGTAAGTAGAGGGGAGGCATAGAAAAGGGTAGAGAGTAGATGGGAGTGGGCAATGGCAGTTCTAGCAGGTGGGGTTAGGAATGGCTTAATCCTATATAGTGACCCAAGTGTTTTATTAATGGTTTTGATAGTTTTGTTGACATGCACATCAAATTTAAGATTGTTGTCTGCAATAACTGCTAGGAGTTTCGTGTGGACATCTGGGGAGATTATGGTACCATTATTAGACTTAATGGAGAAGGATAACAATGGGGGCCTTTGGGTGGGGGAGAAAAGTAGTAGCTTTGTTTTGTTGGGATTTAAAATCGGACAATGATCAGAAAGCCAATTTTCAACTAAGTTAAAAGTACTCCAAGTTATTGTCTGCAAATCTGGTTGGGAGGTGGCAGCGCAGATCAAAGTGGAGTCGTCCACATATTGAATGCAGTTTGCTTTTGGGATGACAGTGTGAAGGTCGTTAATAAAAATGGAAAACAGAAGAGGTCCCAGAATAGACCCCTGGGGGACACCTAGGATGTTAGGTAGGAGGTTAGGTAGTTTGTTCTGCCATAGGACGGCTTGTTGTCTATTATGCAGATAAGATTGAAACCATTGGAGAGAGTGATTGCCTAGAGACATTGTTTTCAGGGTGTGAATGAGAAGATGGTGGTTAACCATATCAAAAGCTTTTGAGGGATCCAAAAAAGGACTGAGGATAATTTGTTATTGTTCCTGTTATAGTTTATAGCATTGGAAAAAGTGAGGAGGGCTGTGGTGGTACTATGATGTAGCCTGAAGCCATGCTGAGAGTTAGCCAGTAGGTTGTTAAGGATTGGATAGTACAGAAGCTGTTTATAGATGCACTTTTCCATAATTTTAGCCAGAGATGACAAGATAGCTGTGGGTCTAAAATTAGACAATTCAGTAGAGCTACCACCTTTATGGAGGGGTATGACACAAGATATTTTCCAGATAGAGGGGACTGTAGGTTCTGATATGGTACGATTGATTAGACTGGATATGGGGTAAGCTATGGTATCTGCAGCTTTTTGCAAATATTCAACAGGGAGAAGATCAGCAGATAGGGTAGTAGGTTTTAATTTTTTGATTATGGTATGAATGAAAGATGTAGAGACTTTTTGGAAGCTAAAGGAGGGCTGGGTTCTGGGAATGGCATCCTGTACATTAGAGGAGTTCAGAGGTAATTGGCTAGCTAGGGCTTGGATAGTCTCGGTGAAGAAACTATTGAAGGTGTTAGCGGCATCCTCTGGTAGTTTATCAGTAGAGGCTGAGGTAGGTGGAGTGGTGGTTTGTCCTGGGTGCAGTAGTTTATACCTGCCCAGACCTTTTGAGGGTTATTTTGATTTTCCTGCTGGAGATGGAAGTAGTAGTTTTTTTTATCTAGTAAAATGGATCTTTTTGTCTCATTCTTTAATTGCCGAAATTTAATTTGATCTAGATGGGGCTTTTGTAGCATGCCATGTAGCCCATACCTTGTTTCTTAGTGTGATTTTGGATTTGGTATCTGTAGAGAGCCATGGTGCAATTTTTGTTTTGGTCCTAGTGGATTGAGCAGGAGCATGAGAATCGAGGATGGTAAGGAATTTATTGTTAAAGTAAGCAACAGCTTCATCTAGGGGCAAGTGTTTTAGGGCAGACCGATTACATTATTTGAGTTAGTCCTGAAACTTGCTAAGATTAAAGCTCTTATTATTCCTTACTGTTCTATAGGTGGGCTGATGGGAATTATTGGTTTTGTGTTTACAAATAAAGGTGAAAAAGCGATCACTGAGGTCATCAGGGATGGTCCCTGATGTATACATTTGGGGGTGGCTATTGATTAATATCTAGTCTAGTGTACTTTGTGATTAAGTTTACCTATCTTAGTGGAGGTGGATATGACCTGTGTAAACCCATATAGGTTTACATGGGTAGTAGGAGATTGCGAGGAGCAGGTGTTCCAGTCAATGTTAAAATCTCCAAGTACTATGGTTTCTTGTGGATAGGTATTAGCTAACTAGTGGAGGATATCTTCTAGGGTACTGGTATTATTCCCTGGGGGAATGTACATGCGGACAATATTTATACACTTGTTTTTGTTAATCTGGAATTTGGTAGAAAGTATTTCTGCTTTATTGACCTGAGGTGGCTGTATGGGGTTTAAAGTAACATTTAGTGTAGATTTGAATAGTACAGCTACCCCACCTCCCTTCCTAGAAGTGCGGTCAAGTCTAAGTATATTATACCCAGGTGGTAAACTTCATTATCTGAGGTTGATGGTTTTAGCCAGGTTTCAGTCAGACACAGTATATCAGGGGAATGGAATTCTAGGAGGGCATGTAAGTTATGTACTTTATTATTTATGCTTCTAATATTTAGATGGCAGACCAGGAGGGAGTTGGGGGACCTATTTATAGGCAGTGTTTTTGTATGGTTATTAGCATATGAGGTTGAGCTATCTAGAGTTGAAGGGCCAGGGTTTGGGTGAATATCGCCATCCATTGTGAGGTTATAGTGTACGTTTACAATCACAGGAATTTGTTTATAAGTTTTTGATAATGTTTAGATTTTGAGCTGATGTATCTGAGTTTAATAGGCTGATGGTATATTGTAGTTAAGGAGTTGGGTATAGGAGCAACAAATGGGTGACCTGCCATGTTTGATACAATTGGGGTCGTTTGACATTTTGGGTAGTGAAATCCTAGGTAGTACTGATTTTCATAAGTGGAGAGGAGATATGGAATTAACATAAGGGATAGCAGAGAGAGTAGTGACATTGTTTTGGATGGTGACATAGTTGGAGGCAGAGTTAATGTATTAATTATAATGTCACCAGTATTTGGTGGATGGATAATAAATGCTGGGGGGAGGTGAGGGGCTGGATTAAAATGAGGAGTACAATACTGATTGCATCAGATAGGAGGGGTGTGGTTTTGTGGCTATAAAGTTAGCAGCACTGGGGGTGGGTGAGAACTGGGGGCACGGAGAGGTGCGGAGCGAGCCCGAGTGGAGCAGGGCTTAACCAGACACAAGGATCTTAGAACCTGCAAATATAGGTAAGTATACTGGGATTTTGTAGTAAGGGATATAAAGTATGGCTTTTTATGTTTAATTTTACTGTTTAAAGTGTGCCTTTATCAATTTAGGGGTTGGTAACACTTTTTCTGTTTTGCTTGCAATTTAATGCATAATATAGGGGAAATACTTGTATAAGGTATCTGGTATTCTTTAGGGATAATTACTTTGATTTTGCCAATATATTATAGTTTTAGGGGTTGGTTCAGTATTTAGGGCTACCTAATAGTGCTATAGACCCAGGTCAGCAACTGTGGTACAAACAGAGAGAATTTAGAGATAGTAACCTTAGCAGGTCTGTTTAGTCGAGGGGCAGTTCAGAGCAGGTTTTCAGCTTAAGTTTCCGTAGGGTAGAGTCTTTCTTATAATACAAGCCTTGTAGGACAGCTGTTAGAGGGGGATAGTACCTGATAGGGAAAAGATTAATTAGATAACATGAGTAACTAGTTTAAAAGTAAAGCAGTTTCCTTAATTTAAGGGAGTCACAGTGACCCAACTGCTAAATTAAAGCAGCATTTCCTGATCACTATTCAGTAATCAATCAACATACAGATAGTTTCAGGTTCAAAATACTTTAACAGTGCAGCGTTTTATGTTCAAGACACAAAAATATAATTTACAATGTTTAAGACAATTCAGTACAGAATATTATAATTTGTCACTAACTAGTATCTAGTATCTAATAATATTATGTTCCTATCACTAATTAGTAACTAAAGCTGCGGCTTGTGTATCTTTAATCACAATGCAGTTCCTGTTGTAAAACAATACTATGCAAGCAATCATAATTAAACAGTGAACATACTAGCCTCCTAGTTGCTGTAGAAGTAGAGTAAACAGATAAGCTTGCTAGTCACTTTAAAACATTTTATTTTTTTACTATGATGTTGTAAAACGATGCTAGTCTAACAGCCGTAATGAAACACTAAATCTACTAGCCTCCTAGTCGCTATATCTGTACAGTTAAACAGACAAGCTTGATAGTCACTTTAAAGCATTTTTCTTTTGCTATGAAGTTAATCGGCAGTATCTAGTAAACGACAGTTTAAACAGCACTAAAACAGGTTTACGTCATGAAAGTTGCCTCAGTTCCAAAGTAAGGTGCTTTCATTCAATCCATAACACTCTGTGCCTTAATAATAGGCCAATATTTAATCAAAAGCTATATTAGCTACAAAAAAACAGTTGTAGATTAAGACAAGTAACAATGATTACACAAGTTACATACCACAAGGGAGAAGGCAGCCGAATGGGTCTAGGAGCACTGAGTATTTGAAAAATGGCGGTTACTGAAGGTGATTTTGTAACCTCGCATACGTACCTGTGCAGGGGGAGGGGATCTGAGGTATGATAGGCTTAACCAGACACAAGGATCTTAGAGCCTGCAAATATAGGTAAGTATATTGGGATTTTGTAGTAAGGGATATAAAGTAAGGCTTTTTATGTTTAATTTTACTGCTTAAAGTGTACCTTTAGCAATTTAGGGGCTGGTAACACTTTTTCTGTTTTGCTTGCAATTTAATGCATAATATAGGGGGAATACTTGTTTAAGGCATCCAGTATTCTTTAGGGATAGTTACTTTGATTTAGCCAATATATGCTAAAAACACTGCCTCCATGGGACCAGATGGTGTCCCAGGCTGTGTCATACGCGAGCTCCAAAAGGAATTAACCCTGCATCTTAATACCCTATTCAGTCTCAGCCTTTCCATAGGATATGTGCCCATAGAATGGCGCACGGCAATGGTGGTCCAGCTACACAAGGGTGGGGCCACAACTGACCCTGGGAACTACTGACCAATAAGCCTGACCAGTCTGATCTGTAAGGCTATGGAGCAAATCATTATGGAACTCATAAATGGAGAGATTGGGAACCTCCAGTCGCTGGACCCCACACAGTTCAGCTTCGTCAAAGGCAGATCATGCCTCCTGAACCTGGTGGATTTCTTTGAGACAGTTACTCAGGCTATAGATAAGGGAAAGGAGGTACACACAGCTTACCTTGACCTTGCTAAAGCATTTGACACCATTCCCCATTCAGGTATTATTGATAAGCTCACCAGCCTGGGCATAAACCCTTATGTCACAAGTTGGATCGCAAACTGGCTCTCAGACAGATCCCATAAAGTAAGAGTAGTGGGATCTATGCCCGAATCCAGACCTCCTGTTTGGCATATACTTCTCAGAAGTACAGGCAAGCACGGAAGGGCTGTGGCTGACTAAGTTTGTGGACGACTGCAAACTGGGTGCTATAATAGATTCTCCGGCCGACATGGAGATCCTCCAGAAGGGCCTAAATGAGACTGATGCATGGTGTCAAAGCCATAGTCTCAAGCTAAATGCAAAAAAATGCGTAGTAATCCCCTTTGGAAAAAACAGAGTACCCGCAAACTATAACATAGGAGGTAATCCCCTGAAATCTGAAGAAGAAATAAGGGATCTAGGGACCCAAGTAGGTAGTCAGCTTTCCTTTGATAACCATGTTGCCAAAGTGGTTAGAAAATCCTTCTATGTGACCCATCTGATCACGAAAGGGTTCGCATCAAGATCTAAGGATGTAATGGTGCCCCTCTACTCTTCCCTCATCAGACCCATTATTGAGTACAATGTACCAATTGGAATGTACCTGGCTAGACATCTCCAGCAGCTGGAGAGACCACAAAGGTACCTAACCAAGAGGATTACTGGCCTCAAACAGTTGCCCTATGCAGCATGATTGAAAAAGCTAAGACTGTTCTCTGTTGCATACCGCTTTCTCAGAGGCGATCTCTGTCTAACGTACAGAGCCATGTCCAACCCAGAATTGTTGAACATGCTCCATCTTAGCAAAACCAAATCTACTCGAGCTACATGCTCTAGGGATATAAACCTCAACACAACAATGAATAGAACATGCTGGAGGGATAGATCTGCAGAGACTTCCCTTACTATGGAACAGGGTCCCGATCTACATAAGACAGAGCCCCTCACTATCACTCTTCAAGAGGAACCTTGATGAGTGGATGGGTAACAGAAAGTTCACACCGGGGATCATCAACAGCACTACTAGATAGGGGCCAAGGGTACTAGCTGCTAGTACAAGGGTCTAGGGAACTACTAAAGGGGTGGTGAATACCGCACAATGTGGCTGGGCTAATATATGCCTTTGGGCAGATAGCCCAGGACCAACCTATGAACTTATATATTATAGTTTTAGGGGTTGGTTCAGTATTTAGGGCTACCTAATAGTGCTATAGAATCAGGTCAGCAACTGTGGTACAAACAGAGAGAATTTAGAGATAGTAACCTTAGCAGGTTTGTTTAGTCGAGGGGCAGTTTTCAGCTTTAAGTTTCTGCAGGGTAGTGTCCTTCTTATAATACAAGCCTTGCAAGACAGCTGTTAGAGGGGGATAGTAACCTTAGTAGGTCTGTTTAGTTGAGGGGCAGATCAGAGCAGGTTTTCAGCTTAAGTTTCTGCAGGGTAGCGTCCTTCTTATAATACAAGCCTTGCAGGACAGCTGTTAGAGGGGGTTAGTACCATGAGGGAGAAGGCAAACAACTGGGTCTAGGAGTATTGAGTATTTATCACATTAAGCTGTTTCATTTCAGCTAGAAAAACTGCATTCCCTTCTGTGGATGGGGGACACAATTCAGACAGACAATTTCCAGTAGCTAAAAAATTTGCAGTTTGTAAAAAAATGTTTTTATCCACACTGTAGCCACCAAGATAGCATTCTGGAGTACCTATAGTAATAAAAATTTTCTCAGCTTTTAAGAGATATTTATTTACAAGAACAAAGGTAAAGTACTGTATTGCAGAAAAACATGTATGCAAAATAATCTGGATTTTTTTTAAAGACTGGTGGTCTTATGACTTTTTGTTGGGGCACTATGTAATCAAAAGGAAGGAAGTCATACTAGGAAATATTGCTCTGGTCTTTAAAAGTCTGCGTTTATCATAACCTCAGCTGGTATGTGCTCCCTTTTGTATCTGTGTTGCAGCTATGGGATGCTTTGATGCATATTTGTATATACATAGTACTTGGCATGCTACCTGCACGCTGCTATCCCCTTGTCATGTGATCACTCATAGCATAGTCACATCCATTATGATTCCAAGGATTCATGATGCAACACTGTTTATGGCATCACTGTGCTGTGTTATTACTTATGCATGTTTGTTCTCCCTTTGGACAATATTGCACTGTCTTCATAGTGCTATTATTACAGGAAAATCATTTCATACTTTTTTCAGATTAACACCAAAGACAATACACTACTGTATTGAACAGATTCATGCCATGATCTTAAATCCCAGAAAAATGAGCCACTTGAGTAATAAAATCATAGCAGCAGAAGACTATAAGTTAGTTCAGTTTCATGAAAAGCACAAAGTGTTTTTGCAGTGGGTAAGACCCCATATCCCCCTGACTCTCCTTTTTTAACACCTTTATTGAATTATCAGTTGTGGCAGTGGCAGACTTACATTTATATAAATGTAATCAAACTGTATTAAGTTCACATTTACAGACATTACAGGATATATAACAATATATGTGATGTATAATTAAGCAATGTTACATAGTTTATTTCATTCCTGCCTTCTCTTAAACCTCATTCCTAATCCAAACCCTTGTTCTGAATGTACTGTTCCCACAATTTCCATTTTTTCTGTGTAATTTAATCTTACCCTTTTCTAAAGATCCCATTTCTTGTTCATCTCTCTTACAATATTCACTACTTCAAGTATAGTTGGTTTAGATTTTGATTCATGTTCTAGTAATTGCTTTTTTTGGCAGCCAACAGAATCAAACTTAACAAGGCCTTACTGTGCCTGAGACTTTCCTTAGTTAAATGTACTACCTCCACAGTTGCACAACCAAGGAGAAAGAGCAAAGGGCATCTGTATGGAAACTCCTTCAATCTCTCTTGCTACCAAATTACAATCCTTAAAATAGAGAAAATAGAATTGCAATTCAATGTACATCTCTTATAATTTAAAACACAGAAAACAGTGTTACAATTACACTTTAGCATAGTTGCTTGGCAGCGTCCAATGAAAATGTTGAAAAATATCATTTGTTTAAACTGTTGTTTGGTTTAATTGACACTATACATAAGTTTTCAATAAGCGCATCATTTAATAAACTACATGCTTCCTATTAAATAGTAGATATAAAATTAAACCTTTATTAATATGTAGCAAAAACAATATTTTTAACAAGTCAAGCATATCAAACAAATCACAGCAGTTTAAGTGGTGTAACCCAGTCTTGGCAAGTCAATCCAGTCCACACTATTACCTAATGCAGAAAATGCAAAAGTATTTAATGAATACTGAGTCCAACTCAGGTTTTCACTGAACCCTCATTACCTGTTAATCCTTCGCCAAATAAAACTGAAACCTGGTCCTCCCGCAGCATACAATTTGCCATCTAATTATCTAAAACTAGCAGATGTGATAGTATTCCTAGTATCAGCTCTTAGAAACCAGTTTGTTCATAAATGATGTGTCCCAAAAAATATTTTAGACTTCTATTTTATCCCCCTTACACAAGGGTATCCATCTGCATAAATGACTGACTAAAGGCTAATTGCCATTTTCTTCCCATTAGTAAATGTAATAGTGGTAGAGAAATGCATTTATTTATATGCAAGTTATCAGATATCTCACTATTCATAATCTCTTACTCCCAACCCAACACATCTTTCAGCAAGCTCAAAGAACTGAGGCAGCCATTGATGTTACAGAATATGCTCATAGTTTTGTATTGGTGAATTTGGAGACTCCGTTTTTATTGAACATTCATGTTCCTGTCTTTATCAGTGTAACCACTTCAAACGAATGGTAAAGTGGTTTTAAAGATACCTGGGCAAATAATCTCAGCCATCTCATTAGAATGACAATATATCACTTTCTAGTGGATTTGAAAACTGGAGCCTCTCAGATATCTATGCTTAGACCTTTACTGTTTTCCATGTTTGTGTTTATTTATTTATTTACATTTTAACCATCTTAGTCCTGCTAGGAAGATTCCATTTGTAGAGACGATTGCAGAGAAAGGCTAATAGTGTACAGTGTAAAAGATTTAACAGTTTCCATTGTAAAATAAGGTAATCATAACCACAATTAACTACCATTATACAACGGCCCCTTATTAATATTCCAAAACGTGCACGCTGATTGGTCAGCATGCAGGTTATAAATCAGACTTATACTAATGGAAAAAGGTCCAGTCATCCAGACTTTTTCCATTAGTATAAGTCTTTTTTTACAGCAACGGAGAACGCAAGATCTCCATTGCTTTTTAGACACTGTCTCGCTATGTTAAAGGAGTTTAACATAGCGAGACAGCTTTAAAAAAAGTAACGGAGATCTTTTTTTCCGTAGGCATAATTTTTTCTTCTGCTTTTCTCTTATTCTGCAGTTGCTAAGAGTTGTCACTAGATGTCATGAGAGTTAGTTTGTGCCTTCTATGTGCAATATAGCAAGCTGGATTAATGTTTTCTATGCAGGAGGTTGTTGAAATGTAAATTTTACTGCTTCTAAGATCAAATGTAGTATCTAAGTTTAATGACTATCTTGTCCATGACAGTTCTATTTGTGATATATTCTGAAATGTACATAGCAAAACAGTTTTTATTTTTTTTCAATAATGTTTCATTTTCTTTTACAATTATATATGACACAAACATTTCAATCTTTACAACATGACCATAGGAGTATTTTATACATTAGTGTTAGTACCATAAGGTGTAGGTCATACAACACATTTATTTAAACTATTTACACAGATGCTTTCACCATTAGCTCAGTTTTTTAGTCTGCCAAATCCTGTATGAGTTTCTAGGTTCCATTAAAGTGTATTCTTAAATTGCTATGTGGTTGATTATGCTAATATTATATTAAAGGTTTGTTCTCAAATTTCTGTGGACTTCATGTTTTGGTTTCTTTTATCCATTACTATTTTGTGAGCTAAAAGATGTTTTATGGCTATTTGTTTAAAACCCTCCCAAGGTATATTCAATGGATCTAGCCATTTGAGAGCTATATACCTGGTTTCTCAGTAGTAGCACTAAAATCTGAACCCCTGTGACTAGCACTTGCTCTAGAACCTGCTGGAAAGCACTAGGAAGCCTGAAACCGATACAAACACTCAACTCTCCTTGTCAATAAGGAGAAATTAATTGTAGGCACTAAGCCTATAATTGCAAAGTACCTTGCAAAGGTAAGGGAAAACAGCTGTTGTACTTTACAATAAAAGCACCTAAACAGGCATGTCCAAGGGTCAGCTTACTGTGATTTCTCCTGTCCAGCTGGTGAATCTGGGCATACTGGGGCAATGCGGAAACTGCCTCATGTACACAGAAAACCCTCTCCTCCTACCACCCAAAACGACAACCTGTGAGAGATGCACTTACATAGCCAAACTGGAAGCAAAGCTCTCTCCGGCCAAGATTGTGTTAGATAGTCAAGAGGAGAAGGTTAACACCTGCATTACACCTCAAGCAACTCATAGCCCTTCAAAACCCACACCATCAACACCCACACATAGCAACACTAAATCCACATATATGGTGGCTGTTAACATTAACCTGCCCAAGCAACAAGGACCTCTGAAGCTGAAATGCAAACAAACACCAGTCACAACCAAAGTGACACATAGCTCACAACACCAGTCTGCCACCCAACAACAGCCCCTAAGGCAAGACAATGTACCCAACATTTTAGTCAAAGGTGACTCTATAGTCAGGCACACTGATGTCCCACTCACCAGGCTGAACAAGGAGAATATTACAGTCAGCTGCCTGTCGAGTGCCAGGATCCGCAACATATCGCATGCACTCAAGTCACTCCACAACAAGTACAAATATGACTCTGTCATTGCCCATGTTGGAGTGAATGACTTGAGACATACCTCCCTGGAAGGGACATGGAAGAACTCTCCAATCTTGTAGCCCAGGCAGGTATGACCCTAGCCCTGAGTAGCATCCTGCCTTCGCCCAGAGTGATACCACAGTATAAGGACAAAATGATTGACTTCAACAATTGGCTAAGCTTCTGGTGTCATACAAAGGGGATCTAGTAACTGTCTACCTGGGAAGACATGATCAACAAACCATGATGCTTTGCCAGAGATGGTCTGCACCTGTCACCACTGGGATTCAGGTTACTTGCTAAAGCTCTTGCCACCCCTATAATGCTTTTTTTAGGCAAGGTACAAAGGATAAAACCACCACCATAACAGATACAAGCATGCAAAATCTGAAGGTAATGCTACTCAATGCTAGAAGTCTAAACCTCAAAATGCACTCTCTCGAGGCACTCCTAAAAATGGAGAACTTTGATATCTGTGCAGTAACTGAGACCTGGTTCAAGGCTCCAGATAGCACCCCTGCAATATCAGGCTACAACTCTTACTACACTTTTCAGCCACAAAACCAAGACCAAAATACTAAAGGTGGAGGAGTGTCCATATTCACGAAGGATATTCACACCTCCAGGCTAGTTGTCCAACACAATGCATCTGAAATTCTCCAGGTGCAATTAACACCAGGTAAGACTGCAATCCAAATTGTAGCTTGCTACAGATCCCCCACCATGCCCCAAGATTCTCACTACACCTTTCTAAACATACTGGAAAATATTAAGATACCACCAAACACCCTAATACTGGGTGATTTCAACTACCCTGCCATTAACTGAGAAAACTACTCGGGTACCAACACCTTTTCCCAAAAGTTCTTGGAATTCATAAATTCCAATGCCCTGGATCAACTAATCCACTATCCCACCAGGGGCTCCAATATCCTAGACCTGGTCATTACCAACATGGGAGATAGATGCTCCACACCAGTGGTCACCCCCTCATTAGTCAGGTCTGAGCATAAGCAAATCACCCTTGATGTCCACTTCTCACCCCACACCCCCCAGTAAAGAAACCTCCGTAAAAAACTTATCCAAAGCCAACTTCATGCTACTGAAGTCAGAAGTGACAAACTTCATGACACCCATGCAGACAGGATCTGAAAGTTCGACTGCTGAATCCTACACTAAGTCACTGCATGAGCACATCCACTCATGCATGAATTGTGCCATCCCAAATAGAACCAAGATGCTCTCCTCCAAAAAAAGGAAGCCAATCTGGTGGTCCCCTGCTATAAACAAACTATACAACACAAGGAAGAAATTGTTGCAGAAGAGAGGAAAATCCCAGGATGCAAAAAACTCCCTCACCAGCCTCAGTAAGAAGCTGAGATTCCTCATAAAATCCTCAAAAGCTAGTTACGAAAATAAAATTGCCAGAGATTCCAAAGACAACCACAGGGCATTCTATAGTTATGTCAGGAATCTAAATGGCAATGCTCAGATCTGCTCTGAGCTATAACAGAATGGCATTAAATATACTGATCCCAAGGATATTGCCAATATCCTGGCAGATCGATTAAGTGCCATCTTCACCCCCCCTCACCCCCTAAAGGGCCCATCTCCATACCAAAAGATTGCCAAATTCCAGTAATCACAGCCATACAGGTAGAAACCGCACTCTCCAAAGCTAAGAATACAGCATCCATGGGACCAGATGACATCCCGGGTTGTGTACTACATGAACTACAAAATTAACTGGCACCTCACCTAAATGTCATGTTTAATCATAGCCTCACCTCAGGCTTCATGCCCACTGAGTGGCGCACAGCTACAGTTATCCCACTTCACAAGGGGGGCTCCACCTTGGATCCCGGGAAGTACCATCCCATCAGTGTGATGAGCCTGATCTGCAAGGGCATGGAACGCATTATCATGGAACTTATAAACCAAGACATTGGCAACCTTCAAACACTGGACCCCACCCAGTTTGGGTTCATGAAGGGCCGATCTTGTCTCCTGAACTTGATTGACTTCTTCGAATCAGTCTCCAGAGCTGTGGACGAGGGTAAGGCGGTCCACATAGCCTATCTGGACCTCGCCAAGGCCTTCAACACCATCCCCCACTCTGAAATCATAGATAAACTTACTAAGCTCATCATAAATCCCTACGTCACTCGATGGGTTGCCAACTGGCTTACTGATAGAACCCAGACTTTAAAAGTAGCCAACTCCAAATCCAGCTCCAGACAAGTGACAAGTGGAGTACCTCAGGATTCAGTTCTGGGACCACTCTTGTTTGGCATCTACTTCTCTGAAGTACAGGCCAACACTAAGGGACTCTGGCTAACAAAATTTGCAGATGACTGCTAACTGGGAGTCATTACTGAATCCCCAAATAATGTGAATATTCTACAAAAGGGCCTTACAGAAACAGATGTCTGGTGCCAGAGCCATGGGCTCAAGCTAAATGCTAAGAAATGTATAGTTATCCCCTTTGGAAAAAAACATGTACCCATGAATTACCACATAGGTGGCAGTACACTAAACATCAAAAGTGTGATGAGACTTAGGGACACAGGTGGACAGTGGTCTCACCTTCGCTAACCATATCGCCACAACAGTCAGGAAATTCTTCTATGTGGCACACCTCATCACTAAGGGCTTTTCATCCAGAAAAAAGGAGGTCATTGTCCCACTGTACTCATCCCTCATTAGACCCATTATAGAGTATAATGCCCTGTTTGGTATGTACCTCACAAGACATCTGCAACAGCTGGAAAGGCCATAGAAATACCTCACTAAAAGAATCACAGGCTTAAAGCAGATGCCATATGCTGACCATCTAAAAAAAACTCCAGCTATACTCTGTGGCATATTGTCTACTCAGAAGTGATCTCTGCTTAACATACAAGGCCATGTCAAACCTTGAGCTGTTGGACATGCTCCACTTAAAGAAATCCCAATCCCTCAGATCCACACGCTCCAGGGATCTAAACCTTATCATCATAATAAACAAAACATGTTGGAGGGATAGGTTCCTGACCCAGAGACTCCCCATACTCTGGAATAGACTGCCCATACATGTCAAGCTTGATGATTGGATGGGAGATAGGAAATTCACCCCAGGGATCATGTCAGTTGCCCTGATAGATAGGGGTCCAGGGAAGTAAATATTGTGGGAAGAAATATCCAGGGAATTGTTATGGCTAGGCTTGTATAGGCCATAGGGCTGATAGCCTAGTACCAACCTATGAACCTATATATAGTTTCATTAGTAAAAAAATTAAGAGAGTATTTGCTTGTTTTATGGGGATGCTAGGTGGAAGAATGTGTAATAAGGCAAATTCCCATGTTAATGTTGATGTTTGGTAGCCCATCTTTTGTAACTGTACTTTGAAAGAATTCCATAATTTGCACACAAATTTGCACCGCCAAAATATATGCACTAGTTCGGCTGTCTGGTCCTTGGAGTGTGGGCAGAGTGATGACCTCGATCTATTGAATTTGTGGAGGATTGCAGGTGTGAAGTATGCATTATTATTAATCATTAGCTGCATGTAGGCTAATTTTGTAAGTGGTATGATCTTCAGTGTTAAATTAATTGCTTGGGTTCTTTGTTGGTCATCTATGGAGGGTTTTAGTTTTCTCCAGTAGTTGGAAAAAAAAGCTCCTTCTGGAATTTAATCTTGCTTATCATTTTATATGAATTAGTCATAGTTTCCTTGTAGAAAGAATAGTTTTCCAAAGGAAATTGCAAGTTTCTATGTCATTATTGGATATAGTAGTGTTTTGGAGGTAACTGGAAAACAGTTGATTTGTCTTAGTATTATTATGTAAGATTTGGAGAGATTTAGGTTAGTCCTAATTTCCTGTATTGTGCAATTAAGATATGGGAAGATATCTTGGATTGTTTTGTCTTTCAGATGCAGAAAGCATTCTAAGTTTAGCATTTTAGCATTTTGTTATTTATTTTTAGGTTTGGGTTTTTATGGAGAGGTTGTAGTATTGTTATGGCTTGTCCAAGGTTCAAAGATTGAAACAGTTTTTGTGTTATGTTGATGGAGTGTTTTATGTGATCTAAAATGTAAGTTTGTATTTCTTTTTGATTCAGGAATGGGAGTGCTTTAGGAATGATACCTAGTGCTTTAATATAGCTATAATATATTGTCACCCAAGGAGGAGACCAGTTTTTTTTTGTCGGATCATGTTCAGCTATTCTTAGTATTCTGTTGGAGTTAATGATAGAGTAATAGGTTTTAAAATCCGGTAGATTCAACCCTCCTTTGTCCTTAGGCAGTGTTAATTTTGGATAGGAAATTATGGTTTTCTTAGGTTCCCATATAAACTTTGCCAGAAAGGTGTGTATTTGGTTAGAGTTTATTATGTCTTATTACCTGTGATGTCATGAAAATGTATGTTAGTCTAGGTAGAATATTAATTTTTATTATTGATACTTTCTCCATGAATGGTAGTTTTAGGTTGTTCCACCTTTTACAATCTTGCATTATGTTTTGCCGTTTGAGAGTTATATTACATTGGTAGAAATCTTTTTTATTCTGGAAAAAAGTAATTCCCAAATATTTAGTTTCTTCTTTTATTTTTATTGTGTCCGAAAGTGGTATTAATGGGATGAGTTTGGGTGTTTTTAAGGGGAAAATATTGGTTTTATTAAGATTTAGTTTATAGTTTGACATGGTCAAGAATTATTCAGTTGCAGTTATTATTTTGTTTATATCTGAATTTGATGTAATGCAGTATATGTTCAGATCATCTGCAAAAGCGATGAGATACATTTTGAAGTTGTGTACTGATGGGGGTTATGATACGTATTTTGTTTAATGTGTAAGAATAGTGGTTCTAAGTATAGGTTAAAGAGAAAGGGTGATAACAGGCATCCTTGCCTTGTTCCATTTTTTTATCAGAATTCTATTTGACCACATTTTATTAATATATAGGGATGTATAGGGATTAGTATAGAGGGTTTGGATGATCTGTATGAAGTTATTAGGTATGTCAAAGTAAGGTTATGTTTGGAGTAAGAATTCTATGTTGATCCTGTCAAATGCCTTGTGAGCATCTACTACCATTGTGTAGATGTTGGTATTATTCCGGTTTGCATAGGAGATTAGCACATCTAATGTTAGTGTGTTGTCACTAGTCTTTCTATGTGGTGTAAATCCAGATTGTTACGGAGAAATTATTTTCTCTATCAGGTTTTTCAATCTATTCGCAAGTATTGAGGTAAGCATTTTTGTATCCAGGTTTAAGAGGGAGATGGGTCTGTAGCTGTCAGGGTTTTTGGGCTCAGAATGTTCTTTTAATATAAAGATGGTTTTAGAGGCATTGAAGTGGATTTCATTTATTTTATTGTTTATTATGATGTTCAAAATATAATGTAGTAGTTTAGCAATCAAGGGGGTAAATGATTTGTAGAATTCTGAGGTGAGATCATCTGGTCCCGGAGCTTTGTTTGTTTTTAAGTGTTTGATTGTTGTGATTATCTCATTGACGAATATGGGTTCAGTTAGTTTGTTTTATTGGTCTAACTCTAGTTTGGGAAATTTCAGTTTTTGAAGGAAAAGAGTTCTATCTCCCTTTGATGTTTGTAATGTTTGCTGTCCATATATCTGAAAGTATATTTGTTCAAATATTTTGACAATGTCCTCATTTTTTGTGTAGTTTTTGTCCTTGTGGTTTATTTTTGATATATTGGAGGTGGTTTTATGTTGGGAGACAATTCTGGATACAGCTCTAGATGGGATTTGTGCTTCTTCTGCATAGGTGGCTAGTATCCTAGCTTCGTAGAATGATAGGTTTCTGGATTCTAGCATATAAAGGTCTCTGCAATTTTAAGGGTTCTTCCTCTGTCTGTTTCTAAGGGTTACTTAACAGTTCTTTTTCAAGATGCTCTATTTTCCTTTTCAGTGTCTGTTCCTTTTTCAGTTGTATTTTTTTATAATATGCTGCTTTTTTAATAAATACTCCTCTAATTTGTGCTTTGGTTGCGGCCCATTCCTATGTCTGGTACTTGAGAGTTGAGAGTATTAGCAAGAGATATTTTTAGTATTTTGTCTACTTCTTTTATCACTTCTATTTTGGTGAACAAATTGGGTTTTAATGACCAGTTATGCCCTCTATTCTCTCTATACATATTTTGTCCCAGTAGATGTTCAGTGTGATTTTAGAGTGGTCCAAAAAAAAACCTGGTGTGGATAATTGTTGTTGGATCCATGTTAATGAATATATCTTAAATTAAAAAGAAATCTATTCTTGACCACATTTTATGGCATTGTGAGTAAAATGTGAATGTTCCGGTTTTACTGTCGTTATCTCCATATTTAAATGGGTCATATAGTTTGAAGTCTTGTTTGAATTCGTATAAAGCTAAAGAGGCTTGTTTATTATCTGATTTAGTCAGGTTAGATTTGTCCTTCCCTGTGTTTTGGTATGTGTTCCAGTCACCTTCAATCACTAAATAGTGGTCTTTAAATTGATTTAAGGTTAGGTATAGTGACATAAAGAAGTGTTGTTGGTTACTACAGGGTGCATATATATTAAGCACCATTATAGGTTTTGGTAATGTAGGGTTAGTAAATGTTACGTAACACCATCTTCTCTCCTTGTCAGCTTTGGTTTTAAGGATTTTTTCCTGAAATTGGTTTTTGATTAGTATCGCCACCCCAGTGGTATTTGTTTTTCCCCCTGAGGCTATGCTTTGCCTTATCCATTTCTTCCTGCTAATTTCTGTCCATTGCTCGTTTCTTGTATTAGTATGAGATTGACTTTGGTTTTCAATGCAAGGTTTAGGAATAATTTTCTTTTTTTCGCATTTTGGAGTCCTTTAATATTCCACGACTCTAGTTCCCACATTTATTTATGAAATATATTCATTAGATATGACTTGTATGTCAGTTTGGATTCACGGTCTTCTTATGTGTTGATGTGTAATAGTTGTGTAAAGCATCTATCTATCCCCGTCCCTTGTCTGTGCCTATCCACTATACCCCTGGACCAGGAATAATCAGGGGGTGGAAGTGAAGGTTCAATATGTGGATTACTCTGCCGTCTAATCTTTGGTTGTGTTTTCTTTTTACATGTGGATTTGTCACGTATTAACCCCCCTGTGTGACTATATACAATACGAACTAAGCTGAACAAACTAGTTCCCCAGAAAACACTGCTAATAAAGTCCCTAGTCCGTTTCAACAAAACTATTTTACATTTGCAGTGTTGCAGTTAGAGTACAGCATGTATTATTTTTATCTTGTGATTTGTTCTTCCTGATAATGTTTTTAAAACAGTCAGTTAAAAGTATTCTCTCAATAGTGTATATCAGGTTGTGTAACATCGTATTGTTGTTTTAATGTCAAGTTTGTCAAACTCCTTTGGTATCTGTATGGTCTTTCACATATATCTATGTGGGTTGTGAAATAAAATCTTGGTGCCTATAACCTGTCTAATAACGTAACTTTAAACATCATATTCATAAACATTTCCTCAGTAGTTTATATCCAGTTGCATAGCATAGTATTAGTGTTTAGTTGTCAACCTTGACATATTTACATTTCCCTTTCACTTATTACTTAACCTTCCCTTTATTTATTCAGTTTTTTTGTACATCTATGATGCCTATTTAGCAGTGGCGGCTGGTGACTTCAAATCAAAGGGGGGCTGCAGGAGACAGCTGAATGGGTGGGGTCAATGGGAAGGGGTGTGGTCAACTAGAAATGGGAGGAGCTATGCTCAAAACCACAACAACTAACTAAATACACTGCCCTGGGTGCCAAACCGTCATTATGAGAGTCCAATCAAGACAAAATGAAGTGTAGAAGAAGAAAAATATTTCAATGCATTGGCTGCATGACAGCTTACTTAATATCTAGATGGAAACAAAAAGGTTGTGAGGCATGAAAAAATAAATTACTTTTTAAATACATTAATGGAATGCCAGTCAAAATCAAGTAGCACTCAACTCAAACCACTTCTTGCACTGCAGTTCTAATTATAATTTATATTCAGCTTTATTAAAGTACCAAGGAGGAAGCTACTACAAGATAGAGCAAAATCCTTAAAAGGTAAGATACCCTTGATCACTATAAGTAAAAAACTAAGAGCTCTCATAAAATCATCCAAAGCAAATTTTGAGAGAAAAATAGCTAAAGACTCAAAAGACAATCATAAGGCCTTCTTTAGCTATGTAAAGAAACCGGAAGGAAACTCCCAGATATGCTCAGAACTAGTTCAAAATGATGTGAAGATTACTGATCCTACAGACATTGCCAACATACTGGCTGACAGGTTCAGTGCAAACTTCTCCCAAGGGAGAGAGATCTATGCGATTGCAGCCCCCCACCCCAAACATCTCCAACGCCTAATGAGAACTGCTCTCTCAAAGCAAAAACACAGCATCCATGGGACCTGATGGTGTCCCGGCTGTGTGCTCCAGAACTCTCAACGAGGATTAAACCCACAGCTAGGACAGCTGTTTAATCATAGTCTTACCTCTGGATACGCACCCAGGAGTGGGCGACTGCAACTGTGGTCCCACACCACACAAAGCTCAGTGCACCCTAATTCCTGGAAATTACACCCCATTAGTTTGAACCTTATCTGCAAAGCCATGGAGAGGATCATAATGGACCTCATAAATAAAGACATAGGAATTTGCAGACTTTGGATCCATCCCAGTTTGGCTTTGTCAAAGGCAGATCATGCCTTCTAAACTTGGTTGACTTTTTGAAACAGTCACCAAAGCCATTGATGAGGAAAGGCAGTCCATACAGCCTACCTCGATCTCTGGAAGGGCCTTCGATACAATACCCCACTCGGTATCATTGAAAACTCATCAGCTTAAATGTTAACCCATACATCACAAGATGGGTTGCAAACTGGCTGAGTGACAGAACCCACAGGGTCAGAGTTGCTGGCCATGTCAGACTCAAAGCCTGTCACAAGTGGTGTACCACAGGGCGTCCTCCTGGGCCTCTTGTTTGGCATCTACTTTTCAGTACAAGCAAACACAGGAGGTTATTGACAAAGTTTGCAGATGACTGCAAACTGGGCTTCATAGAAAACACATCTGACACAGATATCCTTCAGAAGGGTCTCACAGAAATGGATAACTGGTGCCAGAGCCATGGCTTAAAGTTAAATGCCAAAAAATGCATAGTCATACCCTTCGGAAAACAAGGTTACCCTAGCTACCAAATAGGTGGCAATCCACTGAGCACAGAAGAAGTTATCAGGGACCTGGGGACCCAGGTTGATAGTAGTCTGTCATTCGACACCCATGTAGCTAAAGTAGTTAGGAAGACCTTCTACATTGCCCACCTTATCATGAAGGGATTCTCATCTAGATCAAGGAGGTCATAGTCTCCTATACTCATCACTCATCAGACCAATGATTGAGTACAATGCCCCATTCGAATGTATCTGACCCGACACTTGCAGCAGCTGGAGAGGCCACAAAGTTCCTCACAAAAGGATAAAGGTTCTCAAACATCTGTCCTATGCTGCCCGACTGAAAGAACTCCAGCTCTATTCAGTCGCTTACCGCTTGCTCAGAGGTGACCTTTGCCTAACATACAAGGCCATGTCAAACCCAGATTTGATGAATATGCTTCACCCAAAATCTAGATCCGTCCAGAGCCACAAAGGGCGGAGACTTAAACCTTGATGCTGGAGGATAGATTCATCACCCAAAGACTCTATGCTGTGGAATAAAATCCCGTATATGTGAGGCAGAGCAGAAATCTTGACCAATGGATGGGAGATCGCAGATATACCCCAGGGATTACCTCAGTGTCACTGCTCAACAGAGGCACAGCAAAATAATGGGTATAGTTCCCCATACTAAAGAAACTATGGGCTAGGCTTGTAAATGCCCTCGGGCAGATAGCCTAGTATGAACCTATGAACCTAAGTAACATGCCGAAAATAGAAATGTCTGATGCCCCCACTTGTAAAAATGTTTCTTATCCAAAAAAAAGACCTGCTGCCTGACAACTATCTACTTGTTTCATGGGGAAAACATGATCAAAGTAAAAATGAAAAGCAAACAAGAAATAAGCTCAAGATACATTGCTTAAAAGGATTACTGTACAGGTTATGGACCACACGATTGGCATTCTGTTTAGTTTACAGGTAAAGCCTGCAGAGATGACTGGAAGTCTCCAAGTGTAATGAGCTTCTTAAAATAATGTAATCTGTCCTTTATTACAAATACTGTCATATGCATTTCAATACCCAAGGCTTATACATTATCTAGTTAAGTATTCTCTACATGGCAACAACAGAAAGACTTTCAATGTTGGGAATTCTTTAACAGTATGCTTATTAAAGCTTACTTGCATCTTACGATCTCAGCCAAGCTTACCTGATGGTCATTAAAGTATTGCTACTTAAACACAGAGCAACATGAACTTTGAGTAATAAGCATAAATCAACAGTACAAAAAACATGACAGAAACCAAAATCAAGGGCAGATGAAAAGCCACTGTATTACTTGTGTCTACCTTGGATGGCGGGATACTCTGCACATTTACACTGCATAACTACTCCTTGCCTTGCTTCGACACATCCAGAGTCACTACATGGGGGAGTGGAGTGCAAGAAGTATGTCACAATTTGAAATTTCTTTGGCTGATTGTGATGGCCCTGACACATTTGTCATACCTCTCAAACTCAGAGCAAGAAATCTGGACAAAGCCATACAAAGAAGTGGGACAAAGGCCCAAAAATAGGGACACTTTTTAAATATTGCTCTTATAAACTTAGAAAGATAATAGAATAGGTCTTGCATTAGTATGAATTTTCTGAATGGTATGAAATCTGAAACTCAAATGTCTGTCATTATTTTCTAACTTCAGTCTTTAATGATTTGTCACTAATTTGCCAAAAAAACACAATTTTATGAAAAACGGACCAAAAATGTGATGTAAAAATATAAAATAGCCACACAATACAGCTGGGAACCTGTCAAAGAAGGGACACTTAAATATTAGTACTGCTAACTTGAGCAGTTGACAAAATAAAATAATCTACATGCATTTCTGAAATAAAAGTAATCTATAACTCTGATTATTACAGTTATTTCTTAATTGTAAACCCTCCATGTTTTCTTCCAAAATTACTATTTTGTTGAGGGATTATTAGGAAGAAGAGCAACATTTTGACCCAAAAATCAGGGACAGTTGAGAGGTTTGGCTATGCCTAATTCTATAAAGCAATTTATTTGCATGTACCTCTCAACCTGTTAATGCAATAAATCTGGACAAGGCCAAATATATTGGGGGAACATATAAACAGTACTAAAACTTGCTCTTGTATAAACTGAGACAGTTGATAGAACAGGTCTTACTTTAGCATGCATTTTTCTGAAGGTTATGAAGTCTGAAACTCAGTGTGTCATTATTTAGTGACTTAATTCCTAAATGATTTGCCAGAAAACCACAAATTTTATGAGGAACAAACCAAAAATAAGAAGCAAAAATCTATTCATTCTTTGAAAATCTGGACAGTTGGTATGTATAGTTCAGCTGGGGCTGTCTTTAAGTTTGCCCCTCACAAAATCATGGTCGAATGGAGCCTCGCCCTGCAGCCATTCCAATGATCCATTACTTGGCTATTTCACTCCATTTAGCATAAACACTAATGTGCATACTGATTTACTTCTATGATGATTTGGACTTCATTTGAAAGTTTTATTTTGCATTTTACAGCACAAACACTAAGACATCTGCCAAACAAACTTAGCATTAAAACTTCTCTGCCCTTGAAACTCACATTCATTGAAACAGCATTGAAACCCACATTCAAAGAAAATACATTTTACCAGTGACAGAACTGCCCAATTCAGAACATCTTTCCAGTAAACAATGAAACAAAATGCTTGCACCCATAATGACAAAACTGCCCAGTTCAGAACATTTCCATCATAAAAGTCTACTCAAACTTCTACAGTCCACCATCATCAGTAAATATGCAAAATTCTACAGTCCACCATTATCAGTAAATATGCACAATTCTACAGTCCACCATTATCAGTAAATATGCACACTCTCTGAAGAAGTAAAAAAGTCATCTAAATAATTCCACATTAAATAAATCTGTAACTAATGAAGAGGTTGCTGCTAGCAAACACCTTTATATTTCATGGTTTCATCGAAAAATAAAGTGTCTGATGCCCCTGAGGAATACATTGCCTATATTACATTAAAAATGATAAGCTAGTAATATTGCAATAGGAAATGGATAGCAAACCGATAACAGGCTCATAGTATCTTAACTTTTTCATTACGGCAGCATTCACCACTTGTGGGAGTAGAACCAACAACCTTCTGCATCAAAAGCAAGTACACAACCTGTTGTGCTATTAACAATGCAAGCTGACTTAGCATAAGCAGCACTAAACTTCTCTTCCCCTGCAGCTCTCAGCTCCTTGTAAAATCTACTCAATACTCAACTGCATCTCAACTTCGCAACACAAGAAATCTGGAAAAAGACAAATTTATTAAACCAGGGACACATTAAACATTGCTTGTATAATCTTGGAAAGTTGCTAGAATAAAATGCTATGTTACCACCATAAATTTTACTGCCAAGGTCCCTGTGCAAAAGAGTCAGAGCAACATACCACTATGCCAAATCAGCTGCTTTGTGAAAGAAAAATGCTGTGTTACCACCATACATTTTACTACCAATGTCCCTGTGCAAAACAGTCAGAGCAACTTACCACTATGCCAAATCACCTGCTTTGTGAAAGAAAAATGCTGTGTTACCACCATACATTTTACTGCCAAGGTCCCTGTGCAAAACAGTCAGAGCAACATACAACTATGCCAAATCAGCTGCTTTGTGAAAGAGCGGAAGACTGAAACTCAAATGGCTATCATTTAATAAATTCAGTTCTCACCATAGCTGTCAACCTCTTAGCACAAAACACCTCCTCAAACATATTCAGTGAAATCAGTTCTTGCCATAGCTGTCAACCTTAGCACAAAAAACCTGGACAAAGACAATAATGGGGTAATAGTATACAGTCCCAAAAATAATGACAAATTTAAAATATTCATCTTATAAACTTAGAAAATTGCTAGAATAAAAGGTTGTGTTACTATGTATTTTCTGAAGAGTATGAAGTCTGAAATTCAAATGCCTGTCAATTTTACTTCTGACAGAACAAAAACAAATTTCAGCAAAGGCCCAGGGAGAAATACTGCAGACACATGTCTTTGTAAAATGGCAGGACACCAGAGCAAATCCACACAAACACAGGGATGAGAATGGGATTCCTTCTCTTTATTTACAAAGGAACATAATAAAGAGTATACTTACTTTAGTTCTGCACCTTCACTCTGTTCTTCTTCTAACTTCTTTTCTTTCTTCTTCTAACTTCTTTTCTTTCTTCTTCTTTCTTCAGTTCTTCTTCTTATGTTCTTGTCTTCCTTCAGGCTTCACTGCTTCAGCACAGGGCAGGCTGCACAGCTGACAAAATATATAGCTTCCAAAAAATTAAAATCCACAATGGCATTTAAAATAATCGTTCCTTCCCGTGTGACTGACTCAGACAGTCACAGTCATGAATCAGTACACAAGCTAACTATCTGATTGGTTCTCACTTTTTTCCCAGCACATAAAGCCTGGGAAGAGAGTGACAACCAATCAGCAGCCTTTAGCCCAGCAAGCACCTCATGACGTGCCTGCGGACGTCACAGTCCGAGCCCCTTCCAATTCTATGTGGTTTGGAACCACATAGACTTCTGGGCATCACAATGATGCCTTCATTACACCACCGGGCTGCAATCAAAACAAAAATCTGTTTAAAACTGCAGTGAGCTCGGCGGCGGTTAGAATGTCGATGTAAGCTTCAGTCTCAGGACTCAATTTTTACGACTAGCACACTACACACACACAAGCAAAGGTTTTTTTTTTTTTTACTTTTTTAGCTGAGGGCTGCAGTCCGATGCCACCAGCCGCCCCTGCTATTTAGTCTTTCGCATCTATCTGTAGGGATTATAATATATGTACTTGCCACTTATCTTTGTAATAATTTATTTTTAAAACAGCATGTTACTAAACAATTTCTCAGTAGCTTATGTCAGGTAATGTAACACAGTATTATTAATCAGATGTCAAGCTTGTCATATTTACATTTTCCATTTGTTCTACTACTTTTCCTCCCCTTTATAAACTCAGTATTATTACTTATTTATTATTTAAGGCTGAGTTCTTCATTTAGTCATATAGTGATGGGTGTACAGTCTTAGTGAGTGTTTTAGGGTAACAGTACCTTAATTCTTCAAGGTCTTGCTTGCAGGATGTTGTACATATTTGGTGCTTGTTTACTTCTTTGAGAGTTGCAGGTCGATTTCTGTTTTTGTCACAAAAGTCTTTTCAGAATCTTTTAATAGTCCCTTTAGTATGATTGGTCTTCATAATGGAGTCCTCGAGTTCAGAGGGGGAATGATTTTACTATACAAAGTCCCTGGAGGTGGTTCCTTGGAAACGGCAGCTGATTTTTGATTCCTATACAGGCTATACTTCCTTTTCCTGTGCTTCTCGTGGCTTACTTGTGAAGTTAAGGGCCTAGGCAGCCAGGGGAAGTTTTCTGGAATGGATTCCTATCTACAATGCAAGCAAATTGGCTCGTTTCTTTACTCGAGGGTCGTTTATCATGTTTTGAACTTTTATTTCTTTTCTGAAGGTGGAATTTGATTGAAAACGGACAGGAATGTCTTTTTTGCCTCTTTGGGGTTAGTAACCATGTATTTGACTTCTTTAACATAGAAGATTAATAGATTTGGGTATTTCATCTGGAATTTGATTTTTTCTCTATTAGAAATCTGCAGTATGGTGAAAGGAGTTGCCTTGCTTGTCTTATCTGTATGGGAAGATCTTGGGCAAAGGAGATTTTGTTATTATTCCAGGTAAGTGTGCCTTTTTTCTTGGCTGCCAGGGTGATTTTATTTACATCATGATAGTCTAGTATTTTAATATACACAGGTCTTGGATTCAATGTTGATCACATTACCCTCAGAGCTCTATGGGCTCTCATTTGATGTATTTCTTCAGATTGATCCAGCAAGGGATTTATTATTTGTCTGATTGTTGGTATTAGGTTATTGTAAGTCACAGATTCAGGTATTCTTCTGATGATAATATTATTCCTTTGAGATCTTGCTTCGAGGTCTGTTAGTTTTTCTTGTAGGCTTTGTATTTCTTTGCCATAAGAATCAATTCTTTGAGTTAAAGATTCTATTCATATCTCATCTTCAGTTATTTTGGATTCTGATTTTTCCATTCTGGTTATTATTTGGCTAAATGAGTCACCAAAGGTTTGGAATTGTAAGGATAAGTCCTTTATTGCTTGCTGGATAGGTAGCAATGCAGTTTTTATGTCTTCCAAATTTGCTGGCTGATCAGTCTTACTTTTACTTGCAGTTTTTGAGTTGTCTGATTGCTTAGTTGTCTTCTGACTTTTGGTAGTTGTATCCTTTTCAGGTGAAGCTAGTACTGAGAATTTAGTCTTAGTTGTGCTGGTTTCCATAATATTTTCCTCTTTCGACATCTTTGCTGTTTGAAGTTATTTCCAGTTTTTGTGTTCAGATGTTGGGCCTTAGCACCACACGGCTTAAGCTTTTTTTCAGAAATCGTAGTTAATCTTGTTGTTTAAGAAAGAAATCTGTTGCTTTTTCTTCCTCTGTTAGTTGCTGACTGTTATCTGAGATATATATTCAGCGATATTTTTGCATTTTTGACTTAGATTTATCTTCTGGGTTTGTTTAAATCCTGGGTATTTCAGAGAGCCAGGTGCTAGCAGTGCTTACAGAACAACGGCCGTCTTGAACTCCAGCAAAACAGTTTTTAACTTTCTTCACAGTAGTATTTTCTATTAAATGACCACATTTAATGTTTTATCTTTGAATGTTAATGGATTGCATGACCCCATGAAATGGAGTAGTGTTAACAATTATCTTTACACAAAACTGATGTGTTTTTGCATGAATCTCACTTGGTATCAGAAGATTTAAACAGATTAGTATTTAAGAATTATAAAGTATTGATAGGCTCTCATTTTAATCATAAAAGAAGGGGGTGTCCTAATCTTGTGGAAGAAATCATTAAGATTACCAGAGATAGTAACGTCTTACTCATGCAGCTATAGTATGCTTGCATTAGTCATAATAAAAATAGATAAAAAGATGTATACATTTATTAATACTTACTGGATACATGGTATTGGTACAAGATTTTTGAAAAAACATTTAGACACTATAATGATGCATTCTAGAGGAGAAATACTTTTAGCAGGTGACTTCAGTTGTCTTCTGTCTTTCACTGATACTACAAGCCCTAAACCTTTTAAAATCTCTTCAAAGCTAAATATTTAAACAACTGTATAAAAGCCAGAAATGTAATTGATGTAGATTGCATTGAATCATCTTCTTTAAAATGTTCTCATTACTATTATAGGTTTGGCATGCAGACGAACATAAATAAAGTTTTAATAACTAGTTCTTTACTGTCAAAAATAGATAATGCATTGTTGGTATCATGCCCCATATCAGATCATAATGCTACCAAAATAACTTTTAATATGGATATATTAAGCTGTATAAGCTATATAAGCCTACTTGTATAGTAAAAGTAAAAGGCTTTAGGGAATGTTTTTAAATGAAATAGAACAATAAATGGATCTTAAAAATAATGGGGAGGTTTCAGACATGATTCTATGGGACACTGTAAAGGTGGTTTTGTATGGTAAAGCCAAGAGCTGGAATATAACCAAAAGAAAAGAGTGGGACAAAAAAAAATTATGGAAATACAACATGAAACTGACAAGTTAAAACTGAACCTTATACCAAATGATAAAACTGGACTACTTAACATAAGTAAACTAAACAAGGAATACCAGGATATCTTACAAGATAACATTTCTGTGAACCTAAAGAAAAATAGATTACAATCGTATTCAGTTAATGCAAAGAGTTTACATAAAATTGCAGTTAGATCTAAATACTTAAATGAGAAAAATCATATCAAAGAAAATGTATGGTTAAGAAATTACTTACAGCTTCAGAGCAGTCCTTGGTCAATTCTGATTGTTTCTTAAACACAAACTTGTCTTTGCTTGGATCTTGGCTCAACCCGTTCCATTCCCCCTCACTACACTCGGGCTCACTTCAGAAATCTTACCTCAGAGTTATCAGCATCATCTGTAGGGCAAAAATGTGGGCCTCATTATCTCAAACAGTTGATTGTACAACTAGTTTCATTCCCTCCTTGCTCCCATATCCCACCCGCCCCCCAATACCTGTAATTTAAACTTGACCAAGGCACACCCACCAGAGTTCAAGCCACCAAATCTGCTTAAGTAATTATAACTAATCCCTCCCATTACAAATTACTACCTATCTACAATACATTTGCACTCACACACAGTAGCAACTACCCAATAGAAATATACCCAGTAAACACCCCAAACATCTCATACATAACTTCTAACACTGAATATGTGACATTATAATCCACCCTTCCTATGCCAAAACTTCCTACAACATTAACACAAACTATCTGTATTACCTTCTCAGGTACCCAAACCCATACTTTAAATTTTTACTAATATCTACTTAATCCCAAACTCACTCTCCATTATATCCTGAATAGTCATAATGTCTACAAAACCTCTTTCACTTCTAACTCAAATACTACTACTTATTACCATATCTTACCTAACCTGTCTCACCCAATCTCTCAGTGCAAATCACCCACCCCCATTTCATACAACTAACCCAATCTCCATGATGCACACATATTCCTCAACCTGCATATCACCCAGTCTTTACCCCTTCAATAATAGTATGCCCTTCACCTACAAACTCTTACCTAACCCCAGAAATTCTACTCACATCTAGATCAGCCACATCCCCATATAAAGCTTACACCCCATAGATTACATACCAAGCAACTCAAATACCTCTTCTGCCATCTCATCTCTAGCCTTCTCTCCAGCGACATTCACCCAAACCCTGGCCCTTCTCCCCCACACATTGCAACCTCCCAATCCCATCCTCCTCCCACAACTGGTAAACCCCTCCATTTCTCAGGTCTAAATGCTCACAGCATATGCAACAAAATTCCTAACCTCCATGCCTGGCTTCTCCATAACCAACCCGATATTCTGGCCATCTCTGAAACCTGGCACAGACCCCATATAAAAGACTCTGAACACCACCCAACTACTCCATAATTAGGAAAGATAGAACACATAAAAAAGGAGGGGAGTCACTCTCCTCTAGTCATCATCCCACTTAGTAACCCCCTATACCAAACGTATTCCCAAATTTGGCAAGGCAGAACTAATTCCAGCCCTACTTCATATAAACAAACATAACCTTATATGCATAGTCTCACTTTATATCCCTTCTGGAGATGTTAATATTAACTGGTCAGCAATTCAATCTCCTACAAACTCACTTAATATAAACTTGTACAACTTCACTCAGCTTATTAACTCAACAACTGTACCTTCCATGAACTTCCTTACTGGAAGCACCTTGGACTGGATTCTAGTTTCTCATCCACATTACAGCTCTGATAGTGGCACTCTGCCTGACCCATTAGGTGACCACTTCCCCACTTTTGCCCTCCGTCTTCCCTCCTACATACAACTAACTCATACCTACACCTTCACTCACTGTCTAAAAAACTTTAATCCTAGCACATTCTCAAATGCACTAAGAAAAATAACTGTAACCCACTAAAAACCCTTCCCTTAGAAAATGCTACTATACCTACTTTAACTCAACTTTCCTCAACTTGCTTGACTCCTTTGCCCCTCTGAAAACAAAGCACATAAAAAGCAATCCTGTACCTTGGCTAACCAAAAATACCTTACTAGCCATGCGATTCTGGGATAAAGCCTGGAAACGCTACTCCAAAAATAAAACTATCACCACCCTTAATGAATTTAAAACACTTCGTAACAAAGTAAAAAAAGTATTATCTCAGACCGTCATGACCCAGAAACTCCCTAGTCTCTGGAATAGACTGCCCATACATGTCAAGCAGAGTGCCTCTTTGGCCCTCTTCAAAAGGAACCTTGATGAATGGATGGGAGAAAGGAAATTCACCCTGGGGATCATGTCAGTCGCCCTGCTAGACAGGGGTCCAGGGAAGTAAACAGTGTGGGAAGAAATAGCCAGGGAATTTTTATGGCTAGGCTTGTATAGGCCCTGGGGCCGATAGCCTAGTACCAACCTATGAACCTATAACACCAACCCCAAAAAATTCTGGCATGGAATCTCCTCCCTTCTCAACCCTGGCAAAAAAGAAAACCCCTGCCCTGATCCAGATGCCTCTGACTTGGACTTAGCCACCCAATTTAACACTTTCTTTATCGATTCCATAAGTAAATCTTCATCATCCTTCACTTCTTATTCAGCTTCCCCACCCTTATTTCCACCTATCCCTCCCTCCCCTAGCATCTCCTGCTCCCAACCTCCTCCTTTCTCCTTCAACCCCATCCCTACAGCCACCATAAAAAAAAAAACTTCAACTAACATTGAAACCTGGCTCCAATGCCCCTGATGATATACCCTCATATTTCTTAAAGGTTTCCGCAGAAGGCATAGTTTTTCCCATCTGCGTTCTTATAAATCGATCTATTGCTGAATGTCAAGTTCCTCAGCTCTGGAAAAAGGCCTTTATTATTCCACTCCATAAAGGTTGTAATAACAATAATATCACAGACTTTTTACCTATCACTATCTTATCCCCCATTTCTAAACTTCTTGAAAAATGCATCCATCTACAACGTCTACCTTACCTCATAAACAATCAACTTCTAACCCCTACTCAGCATGGTTTCAGACAGAGCCACAGCACTACCACAGCTCTCCTCTCCTTCCTAGAAACAGTTAATAAGGCCCGTGACACTGGCCACTCTCCTCCTTGACCTCTCTAAGGCAATCAACACTATCTCTCATAACCTTCTTTTCACTAAACTCTCCAAACTAAATCTATCCCACTCCTCTATTATCTGGTTTACCAGTTACCTCTCAAACAGGCAACAAGCAGTCAGATGGAAAAAGCCACCTCTCCTTTTCTCAATACTCCCACAGGTGTCCCCCAGGGTTCAGTTTTAGGTCAGTATATTCATAAATGATTTCTACCAAGCCATGCCAAATGCCAACCTTGTCCAATTTGTCGACGATTCAACAATAATCTGCTCTGCCTCTTCTATACCCACCCTAGTTAAATTAACCCACAATGCCTTCTCCTCCACTGAGCAATGGATGATGGACAACCATCTAGCATTTAATGCTATTAAAACTAAACTTGTGATATTTACTTCTTCCAAAACCACTACCCTAGATAAAAACCTCATTCTCAGTCATCAGTCAAAATAATACTCCTCTCAAAATAGTCTCTAATGCTAAACTACTAGGGGTCCTGATCGATGACCAGCTAAAGTTTGATAATCATCTACAAGTACATATCAAAAAATCACACAAAAAATAGGCATTCTTTACCACCAAAACCGTTACATCTCTCCCTCCACTAGGCTCACCCTCGCCAACACTTACCTTATCCCATCCCTCCTATATGGTGCCTCTATCCTTACTAACCTGCAATCCTCCCTCAAGACTAAACACTCCTCTTGCTATAATAAAATAACAAAATTTGCAACCAGCCATAGATCTACTTCCCATCACTGTACTGCCCTACACCAACTGAATTGGCTTGAGCTGTCCAATTACCTCATCTATATTCAACTTGTCCAAGCACACAAACTTATTTTCACCCCCTCTCTCTGTCCCTCTCTTGCCACCACCTTTAAAATGCACCAACCAAATAGACTTTTGAGATCTAATTTCCAAAATCTAATTGAACTGCATAAACCTGCACATCCACCAGGCAAACATCTAATGTCCTTCTCTCTAGCACGCCATTGGAATTCCCTCCCACCTCTCATCCGCACCACCAGCAGCCTCTCTTCATTCAAAAACCTTACTTCACACACAACTAACTTTATTATGGGAATGCTCTTGCTCCCACTTCACATAATCTCCCTACACTATAGCTACTCTCTATAAGCTATAATTCAGAATAGCTTCCCAATGTTTTGGACCCCTAATAAACTCTAGGAATTAGCTTAACTCCTAGAATGGTACAATTCAGTAGCATAGAAATTAACTGCATGAATTAGCATAACTGTTAAAAAATTTAGACTGTTTCTATTATTGCATTGTACTAATATGTTAAACTGTTAAAAACTTTGTAAATATTACTCTTATTGCATTGTACTAATATGTGCACTCTACTAATATGTATTTTTCTGTTTGTTTAATTTTGCTTCATTTGTGCACATTACATTTCTCTAATAACTTACTCTTATGTTAAATCTGTAATTTTCTGGAGTTTTTCTCCTCAGGACTTCATTGAAAATGGGCTCCCAATGGACTATCCTGGCAAACAAACTATAAATAAAATAAAATAAATAAGAAATTAATGAGACTTATAGGGTCAGGGATTTAAAAGTATTTTACAATGTCTTAAGAAACATTATGAGAATATTAACAGTACTAAATCAATCACAAAATACAATAAATGTACAGATAGTTTCCCGTAGACAACACTCAAAAGAAATTGTCAAAAAAACAAGAAAAATAATATAGATAAACAGTTTTATTTCAAATAATTGAATCATCAAACTAAAAACCTTAAGATACATAAAGCACCAGCATTTGGCCTAATCCCAGAATTTCATAAGCTTTTGCCTGAAAATGTATTAAAAGTTCTGCTTAATACATTTCAAGAAGTTAAAACCACAGCTAATGTTCCTCCCTCGTGGAAATATTCTACTATATCTCCCATTTTAAAACCTGATAAAGAACCTAACCTATGTACATCATATAAACCAATCTCTTTGCTGAACATAGACTACAAGATTTTTATGTCTGTTATAGCAGGTAGATTAAATAACATTATCTCTGAGGTAGTTGATGAAGACCAAACTGGCTTTATTAAGAATAGAAAGGTGCAAGATAATGTAGTAAGATTACTTTCCTTAAGTTACCTATGGAACAAAAAAAAAAATAAAAGTAAAAATAAAAATAATGAATTATCTATTATAAGTCTTGATGTATATAAAGCAGTTGATTCTTTAAGTTGGTCGTATATATTTAAAATTTTACAGGAATATAACATTTCCTTAGATTTTATTACCCTAATCAAAAAATTCTATGAAAACTCAACTTCCTATGTAAAGATGGGCTCCTTTTTATCTAGTCCATTTAGGATTTTAAAAGGTACTAAACAAGAGTGTACCCTTTCTCCATTACTTTTTGCTCTTGCCATAGAATCTCTTGCAAATTACAATAGAAATAACAGGGATATTAAGGGATATAAAGTTTAAGATGAATTATCCCATAAGATACAACTGTTTGCTGACAATTTATTAATAACTTGTGATGATATTGAAAACTCAATAGATCTTTTATTGAATATTTATATTTTTTGCAAATATCTCAGGATTAAAATTTAACCATAATAAAACTCAAACACTTCTAATAAATAAGAAAGCTACCGTGAAACTGAAATATAATGGGAATATTAAATGAGATGGCATGCATATCAAATTTTTAGGTTGCTTCATTGAATTCTATTTATAAAAAAAATCACTCATGACTAGTTATCATTGTTGCCTCACAGCAAGAGGTTCTCCTGTTCGATTCTTGGCTAGAGTGCCATTTGTGTGGAGTCTGCATGTCCTCCCTGCGGTCGAGTGGCCTCCAAAAGACATGCGTGAATGGGCGTGCCTTCGCTGAAGGTTGGGTGTTGGGCTGGCAACTCGGCACCATAAAAATCGATTGCCAATCATTAGCGGACCGGAGTTCCACTGTGGCGACCCCTAACCAGGAAAAGCCGAAAAGACAAACAAACTAGTTATCAACACCTAATAAATTTTATTATAAGTTTAATAGATAACTGGAATAGGCTGTTTTTCAAATTCAAAGATAGACTAATTTTAATCAAATGATAATATTATCCAAAATTATATTTATTAGTCAAGTGTTAATACTTTACCACCTATAAAAAATAAAAGGAAATTAAATAATATTTTACTCGTTTCTTTGGTACCGTAAAAAGCAAGACTTCCATTACATTGGCATACTGCAAGCTGGGAAGAAGGGTTATAGGATTTCCAAATATTGTTTTTTTATCTGAATTCTGCAATTATTAATACAGTATTATTATGGAATACCATTTCTTATACATCTTATTGGAAGTTAATTCATGAAAGTTTATTATTAAGCAATAATGAAACTTTACTTGAATCATATATCCAAATACATAGAAACACTTTTATATGGCTCATGAAAATATAAATACTAAATGAGAAACTTAAATCCTCTTATAAATCAGATCCTATTGATATTTAAAAGATTTATGATTTCCAATCATTTGATCAAAAACATATTGATTACTATTTTCCCAACTATATTTACTAATGAATGTTTAATCTCTTTTGATATTAAGAAAATGCTGGAATTTAAGAGAGGTCATCTATTATATTGGAATCAGTTCCTATCTCTTAATAAGATAAATTCTGCAGACAATCTGATTGCTAGATATAGCTTACAGAACTGTAATTGGCTTGACATCCAAACTTGCAAGGAATTCAAACATAATAAGATCATAACATCACTAGAGACATAGAGTAAGAACTCACCTAAAATCTTAGGTTTTATTTCAACAGTTAACAATGGTGCCTTTAAGAACACTTCATATATATCTAAGATCTATAAAATTTTTAGAAATTATTTTAAAAAGAAAGACATCTCTTTCTGGAATTACTCCACAAAAATAAACAAGCAAAAATTCACAATAAAAGATATAAAAAAATCTCTGTTTAGAATTGGGGAAAGGATCCACATCTTCACCATATTGGAGAATACATGCATGGAAATTTTTACATAGATGCTTCCTAACACCTCATAAAATGGCAATAATATATAAGACTAATGAAGTAAAATGTTGGAGATGTGGATCGCCAGATACTGATTGAGTGAATATGGTTGTCAACTGTAAAATAATTTCCCCATTTTGGGAAGAATTTAGATATTTTTGTAAAGCCTTATGGAATGACAATTGTACAATCTGTGATTCTCTTATACTTTTTAATGTACCTATTCCAGAAGTCATTCCTAAAAGCCAAATATTTCTCTTGTGGTCAGTCATTTCCATTGCAAGAAAAACTGTCACAAATAATTGGAAATCAAAGTCTACTCCTTTATTTAGATCTGAATTTGTTCATTTAGCTAAGTGTAGATGTAACAAAGAGATTGCTACTATAAAAATGAAAACAATTCAACCCAACAGTTAATTGCTTGGTAATTGCTTGGAAGAAATTGTTTACTCTATTAGAAAATAGTGTTTTTCTTTGCATGTATTGTGTTGTGGGCACTGTACATAGTTTTTTTTTACATCTGCTATTATATTGTTAAATTATTGTTTTACAAAATGAATAATAAAAAACATTTTTAAGCAAAAAAAAAAAAAAAGATTCTAAAACATTAAAAGCATGGCATCCAGGTCCAAGGAAATCATAGTACCACATAATTTGTCCCTTATCAGACCCATCATTGAACATAATGTCCCCTTTGGCATGTACTTGACCAGACATATGCAACAGTTGGAATGCCCACAAAGGTTCCTTACCAGGAGAACCCAGAGTATAAATACATTGTCCTATATGGATTGCCTTAAAACTGCATCTCTACACTCAGTCTTCTACAGGTTATTGATTGGCTATTTATGCCTGGCATTCAAGGCATCATCAAATCCAGCTCTGATGGAGCTTTTGCACATCTGCAAAATGAACAGTATCAGAATCATTAGATCTCAGGATTTAAATTTTGCATGTGGCATAAATATGACATTTTGGTGAGACAGATATGTCTCAGAGCATCCCCATGCTGTGGGACAGGCTCCCCATCCATGTGAAGCAAAATCCATCCCATACCCTATTTAAGCGTAATGTTGATCAATGGATGGGAAATTGGAAATTTATCTTTGGTTTGGCTTCAATGTCTCTGATAGACAGAGGCAGACAGTAATGCCCAAACAAACATATCCCACATATCCTCTAGAAACTTTCTTGCTAACATATCCTCTCCTAGTATATACCCATGATACATAGGGACACAACGGGTTTGGGTTGCATGGCTAGGCCAGCTTAGTGTAGAAGGCAAATGAAGAAAATCCAAGACCCAATACACTGGTGAAATGAAACAATACAGACCAAAGTAAAACCAGTATAACACTAGTACTAACATGGTAGATGGTGTAAACACAGCTTTATTACATGAAAATAAAATGTAAGCGCTTTCACAGTTATCCAACCACTTCCTCAGACAACACAATACACGACAAATGCTCTATTTAAACAATGTTTGAGCCAATGAATGCTTCAAGCTATATTATTATGCATGATGTCAAAAATATGCACCAAAAATTTGCATTAATTAAGTAAAGCATGTTGTCAAAGTATATTAAAAAACAATAAAAAATGAACCATGCATATGCACAAAGAACTATTAAAATATCTGTAAAATTAATGTTTTAGTGATGTAGCTTTTAAAAAAGGTTTTAATGATAATCTGGCATTCAAGCCGGGTGATTTATCAGCATTCAGCAACAAAATCCAATTTTGTTCTGCTGTCTTAGTGATATTCCCAGTATCACCCTCGTCTCTCTCTGTTATAACTTCTAAAACTTAAAACAATGCCCTCCACCTTCCTTAGTTACATGTTGTGCAAGTGCATTAGTCTCCTTAGCATTTGTTATATCTCTTTGGTGTTCTAGTATTCTATCTTTAAATGCACGATTAGTCTTCCCTATATAAAAACATAGCATGTGGTACAAAAGCTGAAATATACCACATTTCTAGTCCTACAATCGGCATAGAAATCAAGATTAATCTTAAAACCTGCATATGGATATGTAAAATAAGCACCTGTGTAAATATATTCACATGCTGTACAATTTCTGCACGCATATGTCCCAATTTTATTTGA
Source organism: Protopterus annectens (assembly GCF_019279795.1). NCBI lineage: Eukaryota > Metazoa > Chordata > Ceratodontiformes > Protopteridae > Protopterus > Protopterus annectens. The sequence continues at coordinate 174,941,497 of NC_056727.1, read as the reverse complement.
ATCAACTATGCTAACATTCCTAGTAGTTTTATAGCACAGATTCCTTTTAAGTGATCTATTATTCCTAAAGGCAAAATGCGGCCCATTCATCCCTAAGCTCTTCAACAGTGGTCAAGATGTTCCAGTTTTTCTTAATAATATCACATACTTTATTTATATCACTCAAATGGGAGAGTGGCGTTCGCAAACGATTATTGCTAATGATCATCTTCTCACTTTCTTCAGATAAAGCATTCACTTCACCAAAATACGGTTTACATTTACCCTCTCTCTTTCCAAGCTTCAGCAATGCAAAACTCTGTATCCTTCTCCTTATAGCCCCTCTTAATGAAATCATATTTCAGGGACAATAATGCTGCTTCAAGTTGTTGATTATTATTATGTAACCTCATAGCCCTCTACGCTTGTCCTTTCAGAACATTCCGCATGACGTGTCTAGGGTGCATACTGTTGTAATGTAGCAAATTATTCTTCCTGATATATTTTCTGCATAAACTAGTTTCTAACTTCCTTAGTTCTATCTTGTTTACCTTTACGTCAAGAAAGTCTATCTGCTCTGAAGAAAACTTAAAGGTAAACTTTAGGAAACAGGTAGTGGTATGTAAAAAATTGAATAAATGATTTTAAAACATTTTATGAACCCTTCCATAACAAAAACATGTCATCCACAAAATGGACACACCATGCTATATAATCAGTATAAGCATTGTTCTGTAGGACACGTGTTCTCCCATTGTACTAATGAAAGGTTGACGTAGCTATTGGCACAAGCTGTGCTCATAGCCATGCCAACCTTCTGGAAAAATAATTCCTTGCCAAAAATAAATGCATTATTTTCTAAAATAACTTCAAGTAGGGTGCATATCAACCTCACTTTACCATTATCAGAGTACCTATTAATTAGAACCTCTCTAACATTCTCAATCCCCCATCTATTAGGTATCATTGTGAGCACAACCTAGAGCTGTTTACTGAATTTCCTGTTTGCACTTATTTTTAAAATCGTTTTTTTTCTCAAAACTTGCATTTTATCTGTCTTTGGCCTAGCACTCTTGTGTGGGGTCATTTACTGCACTGTTATAACTTGCTGATACTTGTTAACCTCTGCTATCTCTGAAAAAAAAAAACAAAAAAAATCTTGCTTTTTTCCCACTTTTCTGAGATTTAAAAAAGTTCAGTTACAGGCTTGCTGTTCTTGAACTGTTTGTAAGTTTCTGTGAGGCCATTTTTTGCTTGGGCTAAAGGAAAGTCTCTCTGTTGATCAGTGACAGTGAAAAACATTGAGCAGCCTGCCTGTCCCTGTGGGAGTGGTGACTTGAAACTGTAGTTTTATTGGCCATTCTGGGTCAATTCCAAAACTCCTTCATCTTCCTCTCTTAAAACCCTGTTTTGCGTGTTTTTGAGCATAGTGCAACAATGGGCAGCGCCGCCTAATTGGGTTTAAACTATTCCTGGCTCCACAAAGTCTGCTCTTCACTTTTTCCCTTAGAACTGCTCTATCTCTCAATTTAAACACCATATTCTCATTCTAATGCCCTTCACTGGTCCAATTAAGTAATCCTACAAGTTAGCACTATTAAACCATAAGCACTACTTACTCTTATACTCTCTACGATTACCCTGTCCTCTATTGGTCCGTCTAAAATTCAGTTTCCCTATTACTCTAGCATGTCCAACGGTCAGTCAATGGTTTCCTCTCCAGTCCAGCTGGTGAATCTGGGAATTTTGAGGCAATGTTACAACTGTCTCATGTACACGGACAACCCTCTCCTCCTCCAAACAGGTTCAAATATATGTGAGAGATGCAACTATTTAGCCAAACTGGAGGCTGAGCTCTCTCATCTCAAAACTGGTGTAACCAGTCAGGAGGAGAAGGTAACCTCACACAACACAATTCCAGTATCACATAGTCCCACCACATCAGCGAACCAAACACATAAATACACAAAACATACTCGGAGGCTCTAAATAAAATCTACCTAAGCAACAGAGACCTCCAAAGCAGACATCCAAGCAAACGCTACCTCAAAACAAAACACACACAACACATAACCCACAAAGTCAATGTAGCAGCCACAGCCCTTAAGGCTGAATAACACACCTGATACTCTTGTTATAGGTGACTCTATTGTCAGACACACTGACGTCCCGCTCACCAGGCTGAATAAAGAGAAGGTCACAGTGAGCTGCCTGTCGGGTGCTAGGATCCGACACATAACGCAAGCACTCAGGTCACTTCAAAGCAAATACAAATATGACTCAGTCATTGTACATGCTGGTGTGAATGACCTGAGACGCACTCCCTGGACTACATGAAAAGAGACATAGAGGAGCTCTGTGATCATGTAGCCCAGGCTGGTATGACCCTGACCTTGAGCAGCATCTTACCCTCACCTAGAATGATGCACAGTACAAAGACAAAATGATCGATTTTAACAATTGGCTAAAATTTTGGTGTCATTCAAAGGGGATCCAGTGTCTGTCAGCCTGGGATGACATGCTCGACAGGCCACGTTGCTTCACCAGGGACGGCTTGCACCTGTCACCACTGGGCTTTTGGATATTGGCAAAGGCTCTTGCCACCCCCATAGTGCCTTTTTTAGGCAAGGCTCAAAAGTCAAACCCACCCCATAGACAGCACAAGGAACAAGAAACTAAGGGTAATGCTAAACACCAGAAGTCTTAACCTCAAGATGCACGCAGCTCTCCTCAGTATGGAGAACATCGATATCTGTGCAGTGACAGAAACCTGGTTCAAGGCTCCAGAGAGCACCCCAGCACTACCAGGCTATACCTCATATCATGCTTTTCGGCCCCAAAACCCGGACCGAACCACAAAAGGAGGGGAGTTTCCATATTTATCAAGGATATCCACACCTCCAGGTTAGTGGCATTGCACGGGTATCGGAGACCATCCATGTGCAACTAACAGTGGGCAAGACTGCTTTTCAGTTTATAGCATCCTACAGACCACCCTCTCAAAGTCAGGAATCCCATTCCGCTTTCCTGAATACATTGGAGAACATGAAGATCTCTCCGAACACCATTATATTGGGCGACTTCAACTACCCAAACATTGACTGGAAGCACTACTCAAGCCCCAGCACCTTAGCCCAAAGATTCCTGGAAATTATAAACTCAAATGCTATGGAACAACTAGTCACCACTCCCACAAGAGGGGACAACATACTAGACCTGATCATTACCAACATGGGGACTCTATGCTCCACACCAGAAGTATACCCTCATTGGTAAGATCAGACCATAAATTAATTTCATTGGATGTCCACATCCTGACCCCACCCCCAGCCCAGAAAACCACAGTGAAAAACTTCTCAAAAGCGAACTTCTCACTTCTCAAAACCGAAGTGGAATCCTTCAAGGCCCCAGGGCCAGTGGAAGCTACAGCCCAAACTGCAGAATCCTATATAAATGCATTCTACAGACATCTCCAGGAATGCATGGATCATGCTATCCCAAACAAAACCAAGACCCAATCATCCAAAGTCAGGCGTCCAGTCTGGTGGACCCCTGCCATAAATAAACTGTACAACAGAAGGAGGAAGCTACTACATGATAGAGCAAAATCCCTAATAGGGAAGGCATCTCTGATCAGTACTAGCAAAAATTACGATCCCTCATCAAATCCTCCAAGGCCAGCTTCGAGAGAAAAATTGCACAGGACACCAAAGACAATCATAAGGCTTTTTTCAGTTATGTTAGAAATCTGGGATGCAACTCCCAGACTTGTTCTGAGTTGATTCTAAATGACAAAAAATACACTGAACCCACAGACATCGCCAATATCCTGGCAGACAGGTTCAGTGCAAACCCCCCAAAAGAGCAAGTATCTATCCCGGCAGAGGGCTACCTCCCAAACATCTCAGATGCTCAGGTGAAGGCTGCCCTCTCCAAAGCAAAAAACACTGCTTCCATGGGACCAGATGGCGTCCCAGGTTGCGTCCTACATGAACTACAAGAGGAACTAATCCCTCAAATAAAACAGCTATACAATCTCAGCATCACTGCAGGATATATGCCCACAGAATGGTGTACAGCAACAGTGGTCCCACTCCACAAAGGTGGAGCCTCTACGGACCCTGGAAACTATCGCCCCATAAGCCTGACTAGCTTAGTCTGCAAGGCTATGGAGAGGATCATCATGGAGCTCATAAACAAAGACATTGGGGACCTACAGACACTAGATCCTACCCAGTTCGGCTTTGTCAAGGGCAGATCCTGCCTTTTGAACCTGGTTGACTTCTTTGAAACAGTCACCAAAGCCATAGATGAAGGGAAGGTAGTCCACACAGCCTATCTGGACCTTGCAAAGGCATTTGACACAATACCCCACTCGGGCATCATAGATAAGCTATCCAGCTTAAATATAAACCCCTATGTCACAAGATGGGTCACAAACTGGCTCAAAGACAGAACCCACAGAGTGAGAGTTGCTGGAGCCATGTCAGACTCAAACCGGTCACAAGTGGCATCCCACAGGGTTCTGTCCTGGGACCACTCTTGTTCGGTATATACTTTTCCGAGGTACAGGCAAACATGGGAGGACTATGGCTCACCAAGTTCGCAGTCGACTGCAAACTGGGTGCCATAATCAACTCTCCAGCTGACACAAACATCCTTCAAAACGGCCTCACAGAGACAGATAACTCGTGCCAGCGCCATGGTTTAAAGCTAAATGCCAAAAATGTATAGTCATACCCTTTGGCAAAAACAATGTGCCCACAAATTACCACATAGGCAGAAACCCATTAAGTACAGAGAAAGTTATTAGGGACCTGGGGACCCAAGTTGATAGCAATCTCTCCTTTGAAAACCACATTGCCAAAGTGGTTAGAAAGACCTTCTACATAGCCCACCTCATCACGAAGGGTTTCACATCTAGATCAAGAGAGGTAATCATGCCCATTTATTCATCCCTCATCAGGCCCATCATAGAATACAATGCCCCTTTTGGGATGTACCTTACCCGACACCTGCAGCAATTAGAAAGACCCCAAAAGTATCTCACCAAGAGGATCAAGGGTCTCAAACAGATGCCATATGCTGCTCGGTTAAAAACTCCAGCTCTACTCAGTTGCATACCGCCTACTTGGCAATCTATGCCTGACATACAAAGCTATGTCAAATCCAGAATTAATGGACATGCTCCACCTCAGTAAATCTAAATCCCTTAGAGCCACACGCTCGAGGGACTTGAACCTCAGCACAGAAATAAATAGAACTTGCTGAAGGGACAGGTTCATAACCCAGAGGCTCCCTTCGCTCTGGAATAGAATTCCAGTTCATGTGAGGCAGAGCACCTTACTGAATCTCTTCAAGAAGAATCTCGATAAGTGGATGGGGGATTGTAGGTTTGTCCCAGGGATTACTCCCGTGTCACTATTAGACAGAAGCACAGTAAACTAAACCTTAAAAAGGGCACAGTATACTCAAATCAAGGGGTGGCGTAAGCCATACAGAATCGGGCTAGGTTATAATTGCTCCAGGGCAGATAGCCTAGTATGAACCTATGAACCTATAATAGGCATTCAATATCTAATGTAAAAAAATATAGTCATCATTCAAGCTCATAACTCGATTATGTAATCTCTGTAGGAATGTTTTCATCTTTCAAAATAGTTTCATAGCTATCTAATATTGGATGTAAGATTTTCTCTACAAATATAGATTGGAAATTCATCCTTGGTCTGACTCCAATTTCTCTGATAGACAGAGGCAGACAGTAATGCCCAAACAAACATACCCCACATATCCTCTAGAAACTTCCTTGCTAACATATCCTCTCCTAGTATATGCCCATGATACTTAGGGACACAACAGGGTTGGGTTGCATGGCTAGGCCAGCTTAGTGTAGAAGGAACCATTTTTAATTTAATATCAGGCTTAAAAATATCAAAGTACAAATATACTGAATGGAAAAACATCAATCCAAAAGGATCGAAACTCATAATAAAAAAAAATCCTCAACAGAACTCAGGTTTTTACAGTACAGCAAACTACCCAGCACTCTCACACCCCAGATGGAAAAGGGCAAACTCTCTGATTCTCACAGTAACTTGACATTGCACAAAAACTGGTAGAAGTGATCACTTCTGCCAGCTATAAAAATGCCCTATTTTATGAACATTTGATTATATGAAGTGTTTCCAAATATATATATATATATATATATATATACGTAAAACCAAAAAACTGAAAGCAGTAGCAAATGTTTAAGACAATTCAAAAATTCTCACGAGTAAGGTATAAATAATCAAAATCAAGTAATGTGAAATCTGGTTTAATAGATGAATAAGCGTAAAGCTTTTCGCACCACGCCTTCCGCCTCAGACGTTGATAAAAGTCAAAAATACAGCACATTTAAATAGTAAGACAATTAATCAGACAAATCATTTCTGACTGAATAATTGGATCATCCCCATCAAGTAGTTACACACTCAACAAAGTTAAACCTATTCTACAGGCCAGACCAATTAGGTAGATCCTAATGCATAATATTTTATTATTGATTATCTTTCCATCCGCCTTATGTCTTGTCCATATGGTTATTTTTATTTTTATTTTTATTTTTATATTTTCATTATCTTTATGCTCCCACCACCACTACTTCATGCACCTGGTATATTCCATGCTTGGGATATGTTACTTTGATAGTACTGGATATGTTTTAGTATCACTTCATGTTGTTTCATTATAGGTACACATTTAGATTTTTGTATATATGATATTATTATCTATTCTATACTTTTTGAATACAAATACCCATTATTAATTGTTGGTTTGGATTTTAATAGCTTTAAAGCACGTTTTAACTTTGTTGAGTGTGTAACTACTTGATGGGGATGATCCAATTATTCAATCAGAAATGATTTGTCTGATTAATTGTCTTACTATTTAAATGTGCTGTATTTTTGACTTTTATCAACGTCTGAGGAAGCGGGAAGGGTGCCCGTGAAAGCGCTTACGTTTATTCATCTATTAAACTACAGATTTCTACATTACTTGATTTTGGATTATTTCGATACCCTCTGTGAGAATTTTTGAATTGTCTTAAACATTTGCTACTGCTTTCAGTTTTTGGTTTTACGTATACTGCTGGGCGTTTGGTTGTTTTTACATATATATATATATATATATATATATATATATATATATATATATATATATATATAAATATGTATATAAATGTATTTATTTATTTAACATTTGTTTACCAGGAAATTTCAGCTGGGATAGAGCCCATTTTCAGCTGAGGCCCGGAGAAAAATGCTCCAGACGCATGTCTTTGGAAAGTGGGAGGAAACTGGAACACCCGGTGAAAACCCACATGCATGAAGGAAGGACATGCAGACTCCACACAGAAGGCACCCCAGCTATTAATTGAACCAGAGAACCTCTTGCTGTGAGGTGACAATGCCAAATTCTGCATCTTATATAAAAAGCTTGAGCCAAATTTCTGTGATAACAAATACACAAGGCCTCATATCAGATATCCAAGCTTGTATCAGGAATCTTCCTACTGATGCTCCTGGCATTTAGGTATTTAACACTAAGACATGTTTTATTGTTTAAAACATTATTAGGCACATTCTTGAGTGTATTGTCAGTGCTTCATTTAGTCTCAATGTAACCTGAACAAATAACTGTTAGTGCGAATGGAAAAGCTTTTTAATGAATCCTTTCAAAGTTGAAAATGAGCAAGATAGCACCTGATTGCTTCTATGTGATAGTTATGTACAGGAGTGGTGTTAAAGAGGCACATAGGGTCATTTGCCCCCCCTGAGAAAGTATGTGTCCCAGTACTAAAAATGCTTTTCACTGGGAATACTAAAAATAAATGTTTTTTTTTTTCAGCTGAGCATGTCGATAAAGGGTGGACGTTCATAAGTGAATGTACCTCATAGTTGACTCTTTAGTGTACCTTTACAATGTCTTCTGGTTTGGAGAGATTAAGTGTGGTGTACTTGTCTCTACTTCTGCACTTCACGCAGCAGTCTGTTGGGAGATTTATCAGAGTGATGGTTACTTGTGCATACCTCTCAACCTCCAAACACAAGAAACCTGGATAAAGTAAAAAAATAATGTGGAGACAATGGCCCAAAATCAGGGACATATTTTAAATATTGCTTTTATAAACTTAGAAAGATTATGCATTAGCATGTATTTTCTAAAGGATGCAAAGTTTGAAATCTCAAATGTTTGTCATTTTTAGTGACTTCATTTCTCAGTGATTTGTCAGAAAGCCACACATTTTATGAGGGACAGACCAACATATGAGGCAAAAAGCTGGAAACTTGAGGGGTATACTTCTGTGTGTGTGTGTGTCTCTATGTGTGTGTCTCTATGTGTGCGTGTGTGTGTGTGTGTGTGTGTGTGTGTGTGTGTGTGTGTGTGTGTGTGTGTGCCTGTATGAATGGGAAACACCATGAGCATCTTAAGTTAAATGGGGAAAAATCTCTGCAGTTCTGTACTCAGCACTAGTCAGCCAATTATAGAATACAATATCTCTTTCTCTATGTACCTAAGCAGGTACATCATACTGCTAGAATGACCCTAGAGATTCCTGGAAAAAAAAAAAAACAATGTTCTAAAGTCCCTTCGGGGGGAGCGGAGATCTACAGTCCAAAGATATGCAAACTTAAAACAGCACCACTGAGGAACCCCTTAAGGGGCAATGTGATTGAAAGTGACTTAATCACGCAAAAGACCCAGCTATTAAAAGCTGCCTTGCAATTAAAGCCACAGGATTTGAAGCTACAAAATATTTATATGATGTATGTTCTGTTAGAAGATTTACATTCCTTAAATTTGTATCTGATTCAATG